>NC_068356.1:110741545-110922418 GCF_020536995.1 Dreissena polymorpha | reverse complement strand
AATTCGTGTTGTCTTATCACAGTCATTAGCTGCCAATTTTAAATATAGCATTGGTAAATCACGATTGGGTCCTATTATTTGGAGGTGTTACATGAGTATTTCCTTTTCGATTTATAAACAATTGCATATTTACATGATTTAAAGTAATGACACTTTTGTCATATTTAACTGACTACACACATTCTTGCTCGTAATTTGAATGGCATACATACACATATAGATACGTTGTACATAAACCTTATTTTGAAGATAAAATTACAGAATACATCTGTCTCCAAAACAAATAGACATGCGTGCATACATTAAATACTATTCACTGCATTTATTGCAATCAAATCCCTATCAGTTCTGCTGTTTTCAATCAAGCACACCACACATAGTTAAAATGTACATCATTTAATTATACTTGTTATATCATTTTGCAATACTCAAATGTTAATGCTATAAACTGTTTTATTCGAATATGTTCATGTGAAGATGTAGCTGTTACAGCATCTGAGGCTCAAACATCATTTTGTACAGCAACCTTTTACAACTCTTATTTTTGTCACATTGTATTTTTTAATGGACCTTTAACTAGTCCAGAGATATTTTATAATTCTTTAAGCACCGCAACGCCATCAATGATCGCAGGAGACGTTGGGCCAACGGTATTGTGCCGTACGAAATTTCCTCCACATATCGTAAGTGATGTTTAATAGCTCGCACGATCAATCATGTCAAATACATGTATTTACAAAATACGCCGATAAAGAGATAATGATGCGAATACCTCCCATGTCCAAGACTCTTCATGTCGTAATATTTAAACGTAGCATAATAAAAACGGCACATGCGCAACACATTATCATACGAACGTTAATGTTTTCCTTGAAAGTGTTGGTGTGGAGGAGTATCCTCATCGTAGAAGTTCATTTCTACTGACAGACGATCGGGTAGACATTTATATTGTCTCCAGTACACCCTATCTACTTACATGTTAAGCAATTTTATTCTCATTTTGTCAAGACATTATTGAAAGGTATTGCCAAAAACGCCAAGTTTAAGCAATGTCTAAGTACATTTATTAAATATGCGTGAGTAATTATAAAGATCCCTACACAATATCTAATATGGTTACAACGAGGTACAAAAACATGTTATGTGCACCACATCCCCTAATTTAGGGGTAAGGGTAGAGAGAAATCTAAGGTGTTATAGATGTAATGGGCCAATACACAGGATTTCAGTATGCCTGGTATATGGGTTGGAGAAGAATTGTTTATAGTCATGTTATGTGGGTAAGGAAAGAATTAATTAAAAGCTTTTAGATACGGATCAGCTAAAATTCTTTCTAAACATCAGCAGAGGCAGTGCAAGCATTTTTCACGAGGGTTTGCAGGATATTACCCAAAGTCATTAAATTAAAGATGTTTCCAATAGTATTACTAACTTTAACCCGCTATCGTTCAGGATACATGTTTGTCTTCCATGAGGATTTTCATGAGATGAACCGAATTCCTCTTAATAAGGATGTAACGAAGATTCTTTATAACCCCCAGCCGCGACTGTTCAGACCATCTTCAAACAGGCTATGGCGGAGATTGAAGAGAAGACCAAGGTCAACGGCAAGACGTGCATCCACTTCAAGCCACATGCTGGCGAACCCGGCTACGTTAAGTTCGTCACCGGAAACGGGTACTTCATTTTGCAATCCCCTACACTCATTAAATTAATAATCTCATCGGCTACGTTCCCTTTAAAGTTTGGTGGTCTTTGATGTATTTGCTCTACACTACATCATCTCTTACACATTGAATTAAACAGATCACAATTGACCAAGAAAGGTTTTCGGAGCAAATCATGTGGTTTTAGTAAAAATATGTGAACATTTTGATATTTAATTGATATTTAATGTTTGAGTGTCCCTTTCAAGTGTTGAAACTGTATAAAACATGTGCAAGTCTGCCACATAACCTTTCCGCCACATAACCGCCCCTTTTGGCTCAGAAAGTAGGCTTATCCCGTATAATATTGTCACATGATCATCACAAAGCTAAACCTAACTATCAAAGCAAACTATCAGTTTCATTATTTTTAATGGCATTCTATTTGCATCAGTTCCTAAAGAATGCGTAAGTATGACAACATTTTAATAAAACTTATTAAAAATTATATACTAATGGTATGTTCGCCAAAGGGGTTAGCAAATATTCACAACGTGAACCTTCAGCTGCACCAGCAGCACAAAAACTTTCTTAAACCAGGTGGTATGTTATTTATGGCAGGGAATATATGGTCAAACAATGAGACACAACAGCCTTTAAAAGACAGAATATATAAAAGTAAAACATATAACAATTAGTTGAACAATATAGTGAAAACAGCAGTTTTAATTTTGATTGTAGAAGTTTTAATCGGATTGTAGCAGTGCATCAGAAATACAAATAAATTTGGACAATTAATTTAAAAATTACTTTCGAAGTGAAGCGGGCCAAACCTTTTAAAAGGGCATGACAAAATGAAAATGGGCCTCAGTCATTGTTCGCAAAATCCCGTGTCTCCGATTTAAATTTATATTTAAAAACGTTTCTTATGTTTTTTTTTATATTTGCTTTGCTTTGCTTTCATACTGATTTTCTTCGGTATTAAATACATTTTAAGTGATATTATGGGCATTTTTCACTGTTGAATTGAGCTGAAAAGAATAAACAGGTCAAAAGTGTTAGTTAAAATGTGGTAACTGACCAATTATCTGCAACTCATCTTTTACCAGTTTGTTTATAAAAATAATATATATTATATTCGATATTTTACATGACCGTTTAGTCCTCTAAGCCGAGCGGAACTGTCTTTTTATTAGGATCGGAGTTAGTGTTCGTGTGTTGTATGAACGAATCTGCACTAAAACTCAATTTAGATTCACATAGTACATTTTTGTCATCAGTTGTCAAAACGAAAGTACGGTTGATATTCAAATGCATTATTTTTCTCTTTCCGGGATATTGTTTTAGTACGTTGATTCTGCATTAACAAAATAAGTGTATATGATGTGAAAACACCAAAAATGAACAACGGTTGCGATAGACACTTATACATGCGCATAATATCACTTTAATTGAGCAGATGTGTATGTTGAGAGCAGTCTCATATTTATGTAAGATAGTCACCAACAGTTAAGAAGTTTTACTTAGTTTAGATTAAAAGTTAATCATTTGATTATAAAACAAACGCAAACAACTACTAAAGTTTTTCGGCTATAAAATCTGCAACAATATTATAATTACCATTATACATATTTACTATTTCACTTACGTGGGGCTGTGCAATATATTCATTGGATTAAATTTTTACATAATGTATCGTAAATTTTTTAACTATCACAACCATAACTTCAACAAACTGTTTGAAAAATCAACACAATTGTACAACAACTTCTTATTGACGGGCTTAACGTTTTTAGAAAAAAAAACTAGACTAGAAGTAATGCAAAACTATAAACGTTTCAACTTACGTTTGTTTTTTTAGCTGCCATAACGCCTGTCGGCTACATCGGACGTCAGTCGGACGTGACAATCGGTAACGGTTGCGAGCGCAAGGGCACCGTCATGCACGAACTTCTTCACCGCGCTCGGCTTTTGGCACGAGCAGAGCAGGACAGACCGAGACAACTACGTCACAGTCCATCCGGAAAAACATCCAGAAAGGTTAATATGTTATGTTATCTTTATTTAGTGAGAAAGCTGGTGTTAGTCATTCTTACTAGTAGTCAGAAAATACAGTCAATTTACTTCTTAAATTAAAACCAAATATTGTTTTGGACGAGATAATTTGCTAACAAGTTACACAATATTAGTCGTTTGAGCAATATTTGTTGTCATTTTTATATAAGAAAACCTCAGCACCAATTTGCAAGTAATTCAAGAACAAATATGAAGTTAGTGAAACTCTTTAGGAGGTCTACAAAATACTGGCAAAAGTTGCGTATTAGCAATTATTGTCATCTTCACATTGAAAAAGTTATAAACGAAAGAAGAAATATGCTTTATTAAGAATCTTTTAAATTAGAATGCCATTTATTCAATCGACTTTTGAACCATCCATTTACAAAGAAAGAGATAGATTAATTTGAATCACTAATTGACCCATTTATATGCGTAGCGTATAGAAAAAGGGCCTTGACAAAAAGCGTACACCCATATGAGACGCCGCATCATGCGGCGTCTAATCTGAGTCTACGCTGTTTGCATAACATAATTTATGTAAGAAATATTCTAAATATCGAAATAAATATACTAGACATCGCTAATTTTCGGAATTAAAATTGATCCAATTTAGAAGGATGGGAGAGTCCATTAGGCATAAATGGGTTAAAGTCTGACATACGTTCTAGCAACAACCATAACATTCAAATGGAGCGATAGTCATCTAGTCATCTTTCTACGCAATCCTCTCGGACAACGAACAGAAAGAATTTGAGTCGCGTTCTGAGAAAACTGGGTATAATGCATGTACGTAAAGTGTCGTCCCACATTAGCAGGTCCGCACAGGCTTATGACATTTTTCATTTAATGAAGTCTGTTCTTAGCAAAAATCAAATTTAGGCGAAAAGCGTCGTCCCTGTTTAGCCTGTTGTACTGCACAGGCTAATCTGGGGTGACACTTTACGCACATGCATTATGCCAAGTTTTGTCAGAACACGACTCATCTGGTTGTTAAATGTAACGGAAATGCTGAATATTTGCTCTTTCGATAAATTGCATTTGACTGCATCTTTAACATTACCTAGTGCGGTATGTGATTGTTACAATATTGTTTTTATGTTTGTCGATAAAATCAAGATATATATTTCAAACGTTTGCGCGGTGACAGTGAAATTTGTTTATTATTTTAGCGGCTGATACTATGTACTAAGTAGATTTAACTGCCATATATTCGCAGGTACCGAGGGAAACTTCAACAAGTACCCGACGGGCTACATCGATATGCTCGGTCAACCATATGACTATGGCAGCATTATGCACTACAGGTATGGTGCGAGTAAATGTTCAAATCATTCGTATTTACTAACTACCGTTATTTTAACCCTAATCACCGTTATTTTAACCCTAATCATGTTACAGCTAAAAATATATTTAGTCTTTTTCTTAATCTAGTATTAATACAACAATACGTTTACGATCATATAGATACAGCCTTCATGACATTTGAGGAACGTTTTCGATAAGCTAATCCTTCGGAAATTTATTAATTAACACAATTCACATATGTATAGAATACATATTCTTTATAATATCGAAAAAATGCACCAAACCATACTATATAACACCATTTCATTATGCTGTATAATTCCTATATAAAGACGGTTTTCTAACAGAATAATTTTTTTCTGCTTTGACGGTCATTGTTTACGTCAGTCGATAAACTGTTTTTTTTTCCGGTGAACGCGTTAGACATAACATTATGAAATACAATTTTTGCTACAACACATCTTGATGTTGACTTTTATTCACTCATGAGCTAAAAAAATAAGAACATTCAATATTGTGCAATCTTAAGGAAACAAATGCTGTGACATATGCGCCTTATGGTTACGAGTTATTAAGGCATGGCAACCGGTTGTTACGTCTTGGCCACGCAATTATAAATAAAAATCAAACACATTACCATTCCTCTTTTCCGAATGATGTTAAGTTAACGGATATTGTAAATGCATTTTATAATGTTGTACGCTTTATTTTGCTTACGCATCATACAAACAAAATAAACATTACAACTCATTTGTACGAACAGATTATTCTCTAAAAATAAACGTTTAAACTTTAGGAAAATTGCACACTTTTGAATCCATTTAAATTGTTGATATTGTATTATATTTTGTTTTAAAGATAATATGTCAACGTGAAACAATTTAAGTTACCGCTGATTTTGTATTTTATCTTATAGCGCCTATGCCTTTGCAATTGACCCACATAAAATGACCATCGAGCCCAAGCGGCCTGGAGTGACCATTGGTCAGCGAACAGCCCTGAGCCCTACGGACATTAAGGAGATCCAACTTTTGTACGACTGTATTGCCGCAGACCCTAATGGACACACGTCAGACCCATTCGTGACCGCCCCTCCCACGACTACCCCCGCCCCGCCCACCGGCTGTGAGTGTTTTCGTTTATCAATAAAAACCATACATTCGTATGAGCATCGTTGATTTTTATATTCATTCCATGCTTATTGACAAGGCAAAACGAATAGTGCATTTAATAGAAATACTTTAAACGTGACAAATAAAACGGAGTTGTTAAAAACAAATACAAATAACAATATCATAAAAAGGTCGGAGATTAAACAAGAATGTTTTTGTAATATCTTTACAAGCTTATTTCAACACATGAATATCGTTCAGCCTAATGGATGAAAAGTCAAATTGATAAAAAAAAGTTACGTGCTTACAACGGTTTCGTTCGAAAATTCAAAAATACTGTGATTTTACTACCATACTGTTCCACAACCCTTGACAAAACCTTCTTTTGTTAGGAGATCTGTTTTGCTTTGTTAGTTGGCATTACGTCGAGTTATATTGGCGTTATTTTGGGTGAATATGACATTGCGTTGGGTCAAACTGGCATCAAATGGAGTCATAATATGATATGGTTAAGTCATGTTAGCTTTTGGTTCTGTAACTTATACATTTGGTTGAGTGAATTGGCATCATGTTTGATCAAAAGGGCATAATGTTGGTTGAAAATGGCATCATGTAACGAAACATGCCAAGGTTTATCTCAACCATACGTACTCTCTTCGACACATGCATCAGACGAAATGCGACCCTACTTAAATGTATCAAAGAAGTGAAGCTGGTCATGTGATATTCTGTAAATGTTAATTGTACATAATCGTTAATGACATTCATTAATTCCGAAGCTGACGTTTGCACCTTCGAAACTGGTCTCTGCACGTGGACTAATTCGCACTCCGACACCATGGACTGGACACGTTACCATGGCTCAACGCCTTCGGCTAACACCGGCCCAACAACCGACTACACCGGCTCTACCTCACGTAAGCGAAGTTATTAGGGAGGCGGAAAACTACAACGATCGAGGCATGGTCAGGGGGTGATAACCCCAAAAAAGGGTTAGGGTTAGGGGTCGGGTTAGGGTTAGGGTTGGGTTCGCTCGTTGTCGTTTTCCGCCTCCCAAGTTAATACGCCTAATTACACGGGTACGCTTTGCTCATCGCATCGATTACAAGTTACTTTTATATCTTATTTCTATTTGAGCATTGAGCTATAATATTTGAAACTACTCTGTAGCGCCGTTAAATGTCGCATCGCCGTTATATGTCGCAGGCTACGAGATTTGTCGCAACGTTGACGATAAATGTCGCAAGGAACGATAAATGTCACAAATCCTACTGACGATATATGTCGCAACTTTAACGATAAATGTCGCAAAAATTTCAACCGCCGATATATGTCCCAACATTAACGATAAATGTCGCACACCTTTGTAAGTCATGTTAAAAACGAAAACTTGAAGTAAAATGATTAACACTTTAAGGTTATATTTAGAATACCCGACGAGGTTCTTTGAGCCGACTTCCACCAGAATGGTCAGTTTTTAGTTAGTATTGTCCGAAATGGTTAATTGTGATCAGTATTTTCCATAATTGTCAGTTGCGGTCAGTATTGTCCGAAATGGTCAGTTGTGGTAAATATTGACCCAATCAATTCTTATAATTCTTGGCTCGAGTAGCCAGTTGTTGATTTCCCAGTGCTAAATGGACTGCTGTTAGATTGGCCAAATGTTGTGAGATGTGATAAAACTGTAACATTATTACAGCAACACAAATTACGATAAAATTGTTTTGAATATTGTATGTTAGTTACATGACTGTAGTACATGTATCATTATCTTAGTTTATGTATTACTATTTTGCAGACGAACTGGCATATGCCGGAGTTTGTACTGGCATACTGATGAACTGACTGAAGAATAATATGTTCTTTTTATTTTTTCAATATCGTTTCCTTCAATTAATGCTTAACATATAGGCAGCGGTATTCTATGTCGCCGATTCACTGGCTCGCTGCAGAGTATCAATCTAGTGAAAAATACCTCATCCTCGTTTATCAGTGAACTTAGCCTTTTGTTAGTTATTTCCTTTACTTTCATGAATATAAAAGTTGTTGGATAGTAACAGTGTCAAATATCATCCTCCGTACACAGTAATTTTGTTTTATTAGATTCCCGATCCTTTTGGAATTTGAACTCGTACTCCTTTAAACTAACCAATCACGAAAATGGCCGCATTTACTTTAAATAAATAAATATAAATGGAATTTGAACTCGTACTCCTTTAAACTAACCAATCACAAAAATGGCCGCATTTACTTTAAATAAATAAATATATATATATATATTATATATATATATATATATATATATATATATAATCTGACACGAGTTCTCGTTTCATACCATTTTTTACAGACATTTATTTTTTACAAATTTTTATCTATGTAAAAATTGGGTCGGTTAAAAACGAAGTTTATAAAATTCAAAATACTATCATTTAAGTTGTATTTTAAACTTTGTTTTAATAGAAACACTATATACAGCAAAAATACCTAGAAATGGACAGATTTACCGTTTACTTTTTGAAATAAAAATAAAAATGCAACATGCATCATTCGTATTTTCAGCAGTAAATCACCCAATTTAGCCATAACGTTGTTTTAATTTTAAAAATTGAAGGATGTGCATCAAAATTTTAACATATTTAACAATAAACATAGTTATATGCTATATTAAATCAAATTACGTTAGAAAAGAAATAAAACGCGTCGCAAAAAAGTAAGCGATGTCGGCAGGATTCGAACCTGCGCGGGAAGATCCCAAAAGTTATCTAATACAGTGCCTTTACCACTCGGCCATGACAACATCACAGTAGTGCAAGCTTAAATTAGATATCCATAAGTAAACAGGTTAACAGGCTTGTCGATTTTTGAAGAAATCGCGAAATCGTATTTTTCAGATGATATTTGGATCAAAGTCAATATTTATTGTGAAAATAATGTATTCTAAAGGAATTACGTAAACATATATCAAAATTCGAAGTTTGAAAAAAATAAAATGCATCTCTCGGAAATAACCGATCATTGAAGATCGGCGATGATCGTAAAATAAATCGCGGGAAATCATTAGGGGTGCGCTACCTTAAGAAGAGAACCCGTAATTCCTGGCAGTTTTCATAGAAAGGCATTTTCCTTTGCCGGCCCCATAATTACCCAAAGAGCTGAGCACAGAGGTTGGGACCAGAGGTCCCGGTGTGATCCTGGATCGATGATTCTATCCAAGAATATTCGCCTTCTATCGCTGATTCAAAGATGGCAAAGCTGTCAGTCTCCAGCAGAAATACCGTGGCATTCACATGTTGTTCTACCCAGACGGTTCCTGTCAGACTGACCTTATATAACCAAACTTGTCGAATCGGCCTTAACCCCAAAGCAAAAACTTACGGGCCCCTCGCTTTTCCGATTTCCGACCAATTTAAAACAAGGATTTTGTCATTTTTGACTACAGCTTAACGTTTTGGGTCGAAAATGAATAAATATGACCGCTTCGGTCGATCTTCACCGCAGCTGACAATTATGGACAATACTGACCACAACTGACCATTTCGGACAATACTAACTAAAAACTGATCATTCTGGTGGAAATCGGCTCAAAGAACCTCGTATGTTAATCTAGATCTAACCTGAAAGTTTGAGTCATTTTTACTTCAACTTTTCATTTTAACATGACTTACAAAGGTGTGTGACATTTATCGTTAATGTTGCGACATTTATCGGCAGTTGAAATTTTTGCGACATTTATCGTTAAAGTTGCGACATATATCGTCGGTAGGATTTGCGACATTAATTGTTTTGCGACATTTATCGTCAACGTTGCGACAAATCTCGTAACCTGCGACATATAACGGCGATGCGACATTTAACGGCGCTACATACTCAACTCTCGGTGCTTCAAAGGTGTGCGTTCCATTGAGACTGAAGTGGGTCATTTTAAGGGTTGAACATGAATTACACAATTGCCTTTACTGCTAATTGATTAAATGGACCGCGCTCGTGAATGAATTAGTGTTTTAACCATTTTAGGAGATGATATCACATTGAAAAGAAAATATTCAAGTTTTTTTTTCATTTTGTAAATGTTTACATGTAATAAAAAAGAGAGCCTTGTTTCTTTTCAAGCAGAGGTTGACCTCGTTTCCAATACATACAAATGTGACTTATAATTGTTTAATGTGGTGTTTAAGAAAACATATTCCGGATGAGAATTTATTAAAATTATTCCGGACTGTGCATCAAACAAACATCAAAAGTGAATGCTTACACACCAACAACTTTCTCGTACAAGAACTGGTATTTTAATAAAATTAAATAAATCGTACAAACACGTCACTGTTTATTTAAATGTTTCTGGTACTAAACATGTTTCGGTCGTAGCCTTCATCAGTAGTACATTATTATAAACAAATACAAAGGAAGTGACGTCAACGTCATACAATAACGTAAGGTCGTTTGGCGGAAAAATATATAGTACATAATATTACATAATACATAATACAAAGATGGATCATTGCTGATACAACAGTCTATTAGTAATAACATAATTCATAAAAAAACATAGTAATAGACAAACATCAAATGTATATGTAAAATATGTTTATGTTCTATATGTCATACAGCAGTTTATTATTGAGACCGTTAGGAATCATTGTTTTTAATTTGTGTATCCAATATGTTTCTTTACATAAACGGTCTAGATTGTTTTGAACAACATCAATAGGTACAAAGGAGAAATTTGATAAAGTGCAATCATTGTGGGTAGATCCAAAATGTGTAGCAACATGTGAAATAGGATTTATTGAAAAATTTCTGATATCAATGACTATTCATTCTGCGGGAAACATTCTGATTAGTTTGTCCAACGTATTGTTTATTATTATTTTTACATGTAATAAGATATATAACATTGCGCGAAGTATAAATGGTATTTTACAAATTATGTTTCATTAAAACACAATTTCCTGATGTGGAATTCGCTTCTATTGAATGTGTAATTGTTCCCTCAGATTTGTTTTGTTTTGACATGTCAAGAACATTCCCATATCAGTCTATTGGTGTTAAACCAAAGTTTGTGTTATATCTTTACAGACTACTACTTGTACTTGGAGGCAACCGGACACGCCAATAAGGTTGCCCGCCTCGACTCGAAGCTGTATCCGGGCGGTGACTACTGCGTTGACTTTTACGCTCATATGCACGGCTCTGGAATTGGTTCCCTGTACCTCAACGTCAAGGCCGGGAATCAGATTATTCACTTGCAGAGCTGGAGTGGTGAACATGGAACCTTGTGGGCTCACATCCGGTTGAACGCCAAAGTGCATACTACCGGTTATTTCAACGTATGTTATGTTTATTTGTTTTATATGGCACTCGCTTGTTGTTGTCATTTTTGCGCAGTACTCCCTTGTTACCTCGTCGACGCGCGATCCATTCCGACTTCTGGTGTATTTTATATACACATAACAATTAAATATATTAATTTAGTAAGTCAACATTGTATAGCCAGATTTTGCCGCTTTTAATCGAGCGAAAAACGTTGCAGTGTCAAAAATGACGGCAAAAATTCTTAGCATTACATGACTGCATCTTTAATTGTAGCTTTAGGTAGTCATTTCAATTTTAAATGCGATTTGCTAAGGCCCTGTTTAAACCCTCTTTTTAAATTATATTCCCACCGCTCCATTCCAAAATCCATCGTATTATATTCCCGTTCATTCGCTGCAGTCCTTATCAGCGAATGTCAATACACAGATTCAAAGGAAACGGTTCAGTAAAAAAATTATAATTCAAATAATGGATATGGCAAAAAGTATTAGATATTTAACCCATTTATGCCTAGTGGACTCTCCCATTCTTCTAAATTGGAATAATGTATTTCCAAAATTTGGGATTTCTAGTATGTTTATTTCTATATTTAGAATATTTCTTACAGAAATTCCTTTAAGCAAACAGCGCAGACCCTGATGAGACGCCGCATCTGGGTCTACGCTGTTTGCCAAGGCCTTTTTTCTAGGCGCTAGGCATAAATGGGTTAATGGTATATCGATTTTGATTCAGTGAGCTGTTAATTCCCATTTAGGGGCAAGACTATTATGTAGATTAGGCTTTTATTCTTAAAAATTATCGTTACAGTTCGAGTTTGAGGGGCACACCACCAGTAGCCAACTGGGCGATATCGCCATCGATGACATCACCATCCATCCCGGAAACTGCTAGTCACGTGACTGACCGTATCCCAATGTACTCACTGAGTCGAATAAACATGATACACACAACTCTTGTTTTTTGTGGTTCAGCTCACCGGGCCATGATGTGCTCGGATGGGCTTTCGTTAGATTTGGTCATGGGTCATGACTCCACAAATACAAATTGTTCATTAATACACAGTTATATTTAAAATACCAATGCTTCCAATACACGGTTGATAAATAGAAAAGAGAGATAAGTGATGACTTTTTGGAAGTTGTCAACCCCTTGTTTTAATTTGTAAAATTCAGATCAGATATTCTTTGCTAAGTTTGATTTAACAAATAATTACTTTGAGTGTATGTCTTTAACAGACTGTATTTAAAGTGATTAATATTTAGTGAGGAAGGAACCACCGGTTTTAAAAACGATAGATAGATATGTTAATTTATATTATAGATACAAATCTGTTATCTCAGACAACCAATCAGCGGAGCTTAAACCGCAAGTGAAAGGTAAATGCCGCGACTTCATTGGTCATCTCTTAACTATAGGGTTAAGAGACTTTGAACTGCGGTTCAACGTCGTAAACTGCGGTTTAGAGGCGCGGGATACACATTAATTATTTAACAGTTAATTATATAGTTAAGAAACTTTGAACCCGAGTTCAAAGTGCCGTTTGCACAGGGTTAAGAGACTTTGAACTGCGGTTCAAAGTCAAAGTCTTCAAAGTCTTAAAACTGCGGTTCAAAGTCTTAAACTGGGGTAAAGACGTGCGGAATGCACATTAATTATTAAACAGTTACATATAGGGTTAAGAGACTTTGAACCTGCCGCTTGCACATTTATTCCTTAAACCCGAGTTCAAGAGTTTGAACCGCGGTTCAAAGTGTGTCTAAAAATAGATACAAATATCTTATCTACATAATTCAGAGACAATCAATCTGCGGAGCACAAACCACAATTAGAAGGCAAATGTCACGATTTCATTGGTCGTTTCTTAACTATAGAGTTAAGAGACTTTGAACCGCGGTTCAAAGTCTTGAACCCGGGTTTAAGGAATTATGTGCAAACGGCACTTTTAACCAGGGTTCAAAGTTCCTTAACTATATAGTTAACGGTTAAACCGTGGTTTAAGACAATAATGTGCACTTCGCTTGCCATACTGTGCAGTATTGTAATCCAAAATTAAGAAAATAAAATTTGGAAAAAAAACCTAACGAAACAAAGCAGTTTAACACACGGACACAATTTATTAAAGAAACGAATGTGAGTAATATGTATAATTAAAGTAAATTGATGGATGCAACATAACTAATGGACAGACACATGATCAGTCCCTGTCTTCGTATACATATATATAATTCGGGCAGGCAGGCATCCCTAAGAGATATCTGGTTTGTTCGAAGGTGATATTGACCTGTTTCTCGGCGAGAACCCGCTGGTAAGTGTGTAGTGGTGATTGATATTTCGTCCTTCGTGGCCCCTGTAAAGCCGCCTTTGTTCACAAAAAATAGGTCTAATAATAATATCTAATGCTCAACGATAACAAAATGATTTTACTCTTATAGGGATCACATTCCTCACATAGCATTGACTAATTATTTGCATTTCATGAGAAGTTTGTCATTCTATGGAATCATATCGCATACGAATTGAACATAATTATCCCGTTTTTTGTGATATCCTGCATACTCAACTCTTTAGATAATTTGAACATTATTCTGTACTTACTTACAAATTACTTGTCGTGTGAGATATATTATCCGCCACATAACGAAAATCGCATTCAAAACAAGATCTCACTGATTAAATCCCAAACAAGCAATCGAAAACTGGTTCGGATTCTTTTCGGTAGTCCGTTTTGTGTGAAATTATTGCCGTGTCGATACGCCAATAATATTTGCTCTTCTCAACTCGAAGAAGCATCCAGTCGGTGACTTCTTCGACGACTTCTACACTAATCTGCACGGAGCTTGTATTGTAACTCTGTACCTTCACGTCAATGCCGGGACATATTTTGCTATTGCAGAGCTGGCTGGTAAGACCGTCACCCCGTGGTCCATCCCCGTTTGAACACCCTAGTGCTTTCTGCGTCAATAAAATTGAGGCAATTACATGTTTGTTTTGTGTATTTGATAATTTGTGGATGATGTGTTCAGGTACGCTGCCGCGATCGGTCATCGTCTTTCGACAATCGCCGTTCGGCTACGATTTTTGCGTTCGCCGCACTATGACGGACGACAGATAAAACCCGCTCAAGAAATTTCAGTCCGAACACTCTATGCCTGTACATTCATAGATTTACAATAATTAAAATGGAAAAGGGAAAATGTGTTTGATATATAATCATTGGGGAAATATGATTGCCGCGAGTTAAAAATATCACCTGCGTGTTTTGATAGTAATTGCGTAGAGAAGTGAAACCATCCAGACTTTTCAATTTTGTTGCAGTGTCTACCTCCCCATGTGTTAACTAAGACACTGAATTCACAAGTTCAATTCTTTCGTCTACACTATCGTACGAACTGGATTGAAAATAGTACTGCAATGCCCGCTCTTCGGTTGTTGAAGGCAAATCCAATTAAGCGTGTAGAGGTTATGTGAATTGTAAATGAGATCAAATAATTGTTTATCAAGATCTTTTAACGAGGCTTTTTCACGAGAACTTTCAAAATTCACTAAACAATTTCTCTTTCCCAAAGTCATCTAACAACAATAACAAAAAAAAGCATTAACAACTTGACGTCGATTACTTGGTAGTTTATGATACTTGTGAAAAAAGGTAATGGTAACGATGAACACGATGATTTTGATCATGATGCTGATGCTGTTGCTGCCGCTGATGAAAACATTACTTTTAATGATGATGATGATGATGATGACGTTTATATAAACATGATGGCGATATTTGCAATTTGCCTGATGACAATGATCGTAACAACGGTACCCAAGATAGATGATGATGAATGATGATGATGGTGGTGGTGGTGGTGACGATGATGATGATGATGGTGATGCTGATGGTGGTGGTGGTGGTGGTGATGATGATGATGATGATGATGATGATGATGATGATGATGATGATGATGATGATGATGATGATGATGATGATGATGATGATGATGATGATGATGATGATGATGATGATGATGATGATGATGATGATGATGATGATGATGATGATGATGATGATGATGATGATGATGAAATCTGGATTATTCCGAAGCAACGTACTTTTTAGTGAGTTAAAATGCTAATTAGAAACAGCGTTATGTTAATCTAGATATTCATACATATTCATTATAAATCTTATTATGCTTATATATGGAGTATTGCTTGGAGTTGTTATCAAACAGACACATTCATAGAATCAATGAATTGGTTAATATCCGACTGTGATTCACGGACAAACACGACAATAATAGCTGCATGTCCATGTTGAATATTCATGATTGGCAGGGTAACTTGATAAAACAACGTCTGTTGACCTGCTAGCATGGTCAAACAAAGTCCAGTGACTATGATTCATTGTCCATCACAGACAATCGTGCAAAGTGCAAATAAAATCCGTGGCAAACATCTTTAAAATTAACAATCGTTTCAAATTAAGTTATTACTAGACACTTATATAATTAAGTAAGTTTGGCACATTTTTAAGATTTCCCTTGTTTTCTGGTCAAGCTGTCGTTTCACATGGTTATGCATAAGTCACATCAATGCAGACCATAGTCAAATGGAACCTGATAGTCATGCACCAGTTGTACAACATAGCCAACCATGCTTAGCATGTTTAACCATGGTCAAACATGATTCAAGATTAACACTTCACGAGGTCAATGGTTTTACCATGAGTAACCATCATTTGACATTCATCTGATTGTGGTATTTTTAATATGGTCTGATTATGGTAACCGCATTCATACCATGGTAAAATCATGGTTTATCATAGTCAAAATCGATTAGAGTCGAAGTCGTCTCGAATAAGATGATACATCTGGCTAGTGTTTCTTTAAAACAAATTGCAGTATCTTTACATATCCATACTGTATACATGAAGATTTTAGATATGAGATAAATCTAGTTTAAATACACCTTCTTTGTTTACGCATAATTTTACATAATTGAAACCTGTTTTGACAGCAATCTAAGCACATATCAGACATTCGGACTAACAAGTTATGCAGGGTGGTGATTATACGAATTATGTAAGACTATTAAAGTACTTGAAAAAGAAGTTTTGAGACATGTTGGATTAGTCTACACGCGAGTGCTGATCAAAATAGAGATCGAAACAGCATCCATGGAAATTGAACGGGTAAGAATTAAACATCGTAAGTCTGTCAATTTAAAAAATACGTACACTTAGGCGAGATATTTTTTGTTATATACTTCAAGCCGCCAATGCGAATTTATCGACTAGCAAAAATGTTCTACTTAAAAATGTAGTGTAATCGATGGTAAACGCGAGTTTTTTTTGTTCACATCCCACTTTAAGAGTCGTCAATTAAATTATATAAATCACGTAGGCGCCTTTTCGTATAATCCAAACATCTCTCTTTAGTTTTCCAACACTGAGGTCGACGATTTTAAACATGCAAGTTAGCTTCCTTTGTATTTTATCATAACCATAACATTGTTAACGTACTTAAATCGACTTCATTATGTTATATTCTCAGTCAAATACTTTTAACATTTTTACTTAACAATATGTAATCAAAAGTTAAATTGTTCGTGTTAATGTGATCAACAATCACATTCTTATAATGAATGGCTGAGAAAAGAGTCTCCGTTAGTTGATTACCAACGGTAGGCAATTACGCATCTTCTGAAACCACAAGGTCCAACGGTTTGAAAATCGACATATGACGTCGTTTGTTTGTCCTCTACCTTGATAGCTCAAAGCATGTTCCTGTGGTCATAAACAGCATCGTCCAGGAAGTTACTTGTTTATATATCTGTATACAGAGAAAACTGTTAAATATTGCAGAAACACCTTCATGAATATGTGTCTGTGTCAAAGCCGGTTTCCAACAGACATGAAAGTTTTGCTGAAACTGGTTTTAAACGTCGAATTTGTAACCAACCGATAATCAATAGGTTTTATTTCAGCGAATGTGCAACATATTCAAAGTGATTAGGAAATTAAGTGTATTATCAACTTAATTATAATAATAATCAACATAATAATGGTATTGTTTGCATTGCAGGAAAACCTGTTAAACACCGTTGCTGACGCCATAGAGACGCGGCCTCAGCACAAAGCGCGTCTTTCGATCAACAGAAACGTCTATACACAGGACCAATACGACGCCAAGTATGCACAGTCAAATGCCACTAAGTCCAACCTGTCAGCACTTGTCAAAAGAAACTACAAGCCTGCACACCCAGACAGGCTGGTGAAGTCGCGCTATCGTATTTCCCGTGCGTGAAATTCGTGCGTGATTATGATATTAAGAACGATTTCGTCGGGGACTTGATGTCGGGCATTACGGTCAGTTTTATGCATTTACCAATGGCATTAGGTTTTGGAGTACTCGCAACACTACGTCCTATCCATGGCCTATACTCCACCTTCTTTTCCGTGTTGGTGTACATGATTTTAGGGACGTCCCCACACGTTTCCTTTGGAACCAACGCTCTGACTGCGTTGCTGACACAAACTGTTGTTGAGCGCGAAGCGAGTGTTTTTGTCGACGCCAGACGATCGGCAAATGAAACTGTTCCAACTGAAGAAGAAATTATGGAAGTAAAAATTGGTACCGCTATGACGTGTAGTTTTCTTAGCGGTTCAATTCTTTTGGGAATGGGGTTACTGAAACTTGGTTTCATCACGACGTATTTGTCCACCTCGTTTGTGGGCGGGTTTACCACCGCAGCCGCCGTCCATATAGTAACAAGCCAGTGGACAAAAGTAACAGGTATAAACTTGACAAATCACGCAGGGGCCGGGAAACTCATGTTTACGTACATAGAAATATTTATGAAGATCGGCGAAACGAATGTAGCGACAATCATAATTGCTGTGATATGTATGGCATTGCTTCTATTTGTAAAGATTTGCATCAATGAGCGCTTTAGAAGCAAAATGAAAATGCCGATGCCTGTTGATCTTATTTTAGTGATAGTTGTGACAATCATATCGCATTTCGCGAAATTCAATGAACATTTCAAGGTCAAAGTCCTTGGCGAGATTCCTAGTGGATTTAGCATGCCTACGGTACCACATTTCAGTAACGTTGATTCGTTAATAATGGACGGCGTTATAATCGCCGTTCTGTCCTTTACTTTGAGTATATCGATGGCAAAACACTGTGCCATTATCCACGGCAATGAAATAGATGACAACCAGGAACTAGTTGCGTACGGCGCGAGTAATTTGATTGCCTCTTTCTTCCATGCCTTTCCGGCTGCCGCTGCCCCGCCAAGGACCATGATACTTAACTCGCTTGGAGCCAAGACAACGCTACACGCGGTGCCCACGGTCGTGTTCATCTTGCTAGTTATTTTGGTCATTGGTCAGCTTTTCGTTTCCCTGCCAATGACAGTTCTGGGCGCCATGATAATCGTGTCAATGCAGGACCTATTGCTCCAGTACAAGAACCTTCCGCGAATCTGGCGTATTAATAAGTACGACTTTGCTGTTTGGGTGACCACAAATGTGGTGGGCGTTTTAGCTGATCTTAATTACGGCATAATGGCCGGCGTTGGGGTGTCGATATTTCTCGTGGTTGTTCGTGATCAGTGCACGAAAGCGAGTGTCGCAACTGTAGCTGTGAACGAAGACGTACTCGTAAATATAAAAGAATTCGACGGCGCAGCGAATGTCAAGGTCTTTCAAATACCAACAAATCTGTACTTCGCGACCTGTGAGCGCATTAAGTCCGATCTTTTTAAGCGAGTTCCTGGCTCTATCCAGAAAACGAGACCAGTCGATACTTCACTTAATACGGCGTTTAATATGGATATAAATATTAAAGATACCGATTTGCATCCAAATGATGAAATAACGAGAGCAAACCCAGTGGAGAAAATTGATAATTGTGTTATCGAAGAACATGTGGTTTTGGTGATTGATTGTGTGCGGGTTGGGTACATAGATGTGGCTGGCCTTGGGGTTATGTTACAGATAGTTAAATCATACAAGGCAATCGGAATTGACGTCTTTTTGACAGGGTTACACAAATCGGTATTAGATACATTGACGAACGGAGAGTTCTTTAAATCGTTTTTACGGTCCAACGTATATTATGACGTTTTTGACGTTATGGAAATGCTGTCCTCGAGGATGGAGACATTATGATTAGCTGAAAAAGTGAATACAGGCAGTGCTTGCACTAGATTAGAACAAGAAATGACACGGATAAATAAACTAGTATATTGTTTTTCATGGAAACAAAACATAACAAAAGGTGTTTTAGCAGTGCAAAATATATATAACTCAACAGCTTTCATGTACCCTACTAAAAAGTATATAAGGTGACGAAAAGTGTCTCCTTGTTGCTCATAATACTAACGAATTTATTAATATATACATAGTAATACGAGTCCGATTGATACCCTATTGATTGAAATTACTGGGTTTATTATTCTTTCTTATTTTTTGATGAATTTAAAGCGCATATGTTAAAACAAACGTATTTGAACAACATTACTTCGCGCTATTTATAGAACAATAACTGCCTCGTTAAATAACGGGACACAAGGAGTTAAAAAAATAGCATGCAAGTTTATTTAATGCTTCAACAAACAATATTTAAAGAAGCTCCGTGAATTTTGCTATAACTAGTTCGCTTATTTATCAGATAAACAGAAACATGTCACTTTAAAGTGTGTACTTGTCAATTAATTTAATTTGGCACGTCGCCGTGGCGTAATGGATATGGTTTCAGCCAAGCGTACGGGAGGGAATTGGTTCGATCCGCACTGTGGGAGCAATGCATAAACGTTATGATCGATTTGAGCCGCTCAAAAAGCATCATCACATTTATTCTTGCTGCGTAAATACAGGTTGTTTTAAATAATTATTTAATTATAAATACCATATCACTCTAAGTAAAAAATAATATTTTTAAAATTATGCACAATTATGTTCAGTTCAAGAGTGTAGGTAACATGTATTCGCATAAGTGTATTCTAACCACTTAATTTAAACGAGTGTGTACATATTAAACGTAAAACATATGCAACAGTCACACGTATATCACAGGCACTCGGCATTATCTACTACCCCCTACCCCCAGCTGCTACCCCCTTCCCAAACTCTCAAAATTGTCCATTAGTAATAAAAAATAACATGACAAAAAAGTTCGCCGAATTTTTTTTTTGTTTTTACTTATATATATTAAGTCCTTTATATATATAAGTAAAAAAATAATTTTGTTTCGACGAACTTTTTTGTCATTGGGGTAGTAGCTAATGCCGAGTGCCTGTGGCGTACATGATACATATTTTTGCAATTAGTTTGCATTATCTAAAGTTGGAACAGTTTAGCATTCAATATTGCCGCTACATATATTATCGCAAGAAATAAAGATACAAACGTGAGCTTTGTCAGCGACGCTAAACAAACTTTGCAGTTGCACTCAATCTAAGTAAACAACCATACATTTTCTAAAACGAAAAGATATTATTTATGCAAGATATGTTAATATCAACTTCATTATGTAATACAGGCCATGTAACGCGGTTTTAAATGTACAATGCTACATTAATGTTAAGTGTGCATTCATAAATAAATTTCTCGATTTAACTTCTAACAATGTTTAAGTTTCACACTTGTGTATGCAAATAAAGCTACAAATAAATTTATATTTTTAATTTCTAGTTCGGATTGCTCCTAATACATTATTAGAATAGTTAACAGTTTAATATGAAATGATGTTGTTAAACTGTCAAAGTTTTGAATTAAATTTGTATGAAGCTTTTCTTTAACGGATTTTTTTGTCCACATAAACTGTTAAGAGAGATGTGTCCACATTAATAAACTAATGTCCTGAATTTCCAATATCAACAAAGTAACATTTTCCAAAATGGTCAAAACAACGCACGCCGACGATACGGGATGTCACCTCACTGTGAAACCCAAAGGGAAGTAACCATAGTATTAAACGAAGAGGGACTTAACCGCTGCGATAAGATTCGGTTACTGTTCCGTGGCAAAGGTTGTAACTGATGCGATGAGATTTTGCTACTTCTACTTCTAAACGCAAGGGGAAGTGATGGTTGCGACGAGATTTGGTAACTGTGACTTGATATGCGACGTTACTTCTTCAATGTTTTGCTAAATGATTTAAAAAGAAGCCACGACAAGAAGATTTGGTTTTTCAAACGACAGGGGAAATAGCAGCTAGGTCAGAGTGATATATCAATTTCCACGCAAAGTTGTCGTTCCATGCTCTCACATACAATCTCTTATTTTCCACGTAGAGCTGTCATTCTTTGCTCTCACATACAATCGCTGCCATCACAAGAAAATCCTACCAGATTTGGTAGGATTTTATTTCATTAGTTAAAGTATTATATTATGAAAAGTAATATCATTTTCTTTTATATTTTGAAAATAGTGTGTAAGTTTAGGTTCATAATATAAAAAAATAACCTGAATTTGAAAAAGTAAAAATAACAACGGTAAAATTATTGTACCACGTGGCTAGGCTATCATCACGTGGTTGGTTATGAAGGAAGGTATTTGATCCAGCAATGCTGGTTCCCGTCAAATCTGCGCGGAGGTTGACAATCTCTGCCATCACAAGAAAATCCTACCAGATTTGGTAGGATTTGTTTTGTTTAAGTATTATATTATCAAACGTAGTATAAATTCATTTATATCTTGAAAAAAGCGAATACGTTTAGGTTCATAGTAAAATAATGCATTACCTAAATTAAAAAAGAGTAAAAATTACAACGGTAAAATTATTGTACCACGTGGCTAGGGTATCATCACGTGGTTACTTATGAAGTCAGGGATTTGATCCAGCTATGCTGGTTCCAGTCAAATCTCTGTGCGGAGATTGGTGATGTAGCTGTTTACCGTAAAGTCCTTCAAAACATTACGCTCAATAAGTTATATGCCACATAAAACAAAGCTTGTAGTGGCGACCAATATATTCAGTTCGTATAAACGGTACACACTAATCGAAATGTCGGACAAATTCCGTACGTCACTCACAATCTATTCTGTGTCAAATTGTACTCCCGAACTAGGAATTGTGTACATTAAATATGGATTGCATATTTTATTGAAGCGTTAATGACCATACGGCAGGGAGAAGACTATCTGTCCTATGTGATAGTCGTATGTAAGTTTTCTTCCGCTTTGATAGTAAGATATACGTTTTCTCTCAGTTACGTAATATTATGACCATAAAGTTGTATTTGAAGTGCAATAACTGCAGTAATTGTATATAATGATATGCTAACTAAAAGATGAATATTTTCCAAATTAAAACAAGAATTGTTACCGTGTATGTTAATTAGATTTATACCTTTTTGCCAATTACTTTCGCTGCATTTAATAAACATTTCAAGCAAATTCTGCATGTACGTTACCTACACAGAAAATTACAGCACAATACGTTCCTTAAGACTGAAGTTATTGAGCGGAAACCAGTTTTTCTATTTTTAGTGATATTGACTTGAACCTCACAGACCCACATTGCAGTCCCAATATACAAGATTTCAGCACACTATTTCCACTCGAACTCAAGTTGTTTTTAATGGAAACTGTTTGTCTATTTTAAGGACAAGTGACATTGATCCCACTGGTCAAATGTCATATCCCAACATAGGTCTGCATGTAAGCGACTTACGCATACACTTACAGAAAAGCATCGCCTATTTCAAACACTATTACCCCATTTTTACTGAAGTTATCTATCGAAAACTTCGTATATGTTTTTAGAACCATTGACCTCTTACCTTGACCCATGTGCAACACAATGCTAAGTGAACAAGTAATCTAGAGATGGAAAACAAACATGCTAAGTGAACAAGTAATCTAGAGATGGAAAAAACATGTAAAGTGAACAAGTAATCTAGAGATGGAAAACAAACATGCTTACTGAACAAGTAATCTAGGAGATGGAAAACAAACATGCTAAGTGAACAAGTAATCTAGAGATGGAAAAAACATGCAAAGTGAGCAAGTAATCTAGAGATGGAAAACAAACATGCTAAGTGAACAAGTAATCTAGAGATGGAAAACAAACATGCTAAGTGAACAAGTAATCTAGAGATGGAAAACACAAATGCTAAGTGAACAAGTAATCTTGAGATGGAAAACAAACATGCTAAGTGAACAAGTAATCTAGAGATGGAAAACAAACATGCTAAGTGAACAAGTAATCTAGAGACGCAATCGTTAATCGTAATTTCATTAATTCAATAAGGGGCATAATAATGCTGAATTGCAGGTCAAAGTTAAGGCCCTTGGTCTGTGACTTAAAACGATGATCTCTATAGCATGTTTAAGCTTAAATTGAATGTCTGTAGATCACAGAGATATGCACTCGTTGCACGCAACCCATAACATACTTATTTCTACTCTTATAAGTACAAAAGCTGGGAAAATCCTGCAAAAAAGCTGGCAACAGTTATAAGTCTATTATAGGATTGGTCAATTATTGTTCATAAAAAATGTACTTATTTTATGTCGAAGGCGTATTAACATTAAGTCAAGGTACTATACTTTAACTACATGTGAAAGTGTGAATTTAATATACAAAGCGACTTATAAAGTCGAATTGAAGCAAAACAATAAAATATTTTCAGAACAAATCTTGTTCCAAAAGTCAGGAAATGCAAAGGACTTTTGGGGTCTCGACGACAACATACAATCTAGAGTCGAGAGGCGTTTACGCGTAAAATTTACATAATGGTACGCCTGAACAACCAACCGATGTGCAGGAGTTGACTAGTTCCGAGCGTAGATAACGGTTTTTACGGGTGGTAATATTGCACTATAAGTGTGCTGAACAAAACAAATCGTCAATCTGATGAGCGATTACCATACAATTCGCATATCTAATCGCGCCGAACACTTATACACTGTGTATTACCTAAAAACAACGCGCTGAATTGCAAATATGAGTTAATATCTTTTGCTAAATAATCTTATAACACACATTATAATAAAACAATGAATGAAGCATTAACGATATCATTCTGGTTTATGTACAATTGCACGGCATACTAAGACGCGGGAAATCGAAAATGCGAATTAAACTTTTAAACAGAACTCTTTCATAACGGAAATTCTTTTAAGATACAATCAATGCTTTCCAAACAGAACTCCAAACTAATGATATTTGTTTTGGCAATTGTTGTTTTAACCTAAGACATTCGTCTGGAAAGGTCATCTGTTTTATAGTGAATTGTATCCTCTTACTGTCACGTCCAATGATAACATCCGCGGAGAGATTTGGCGGGAACTAGCATAGCCGGATCAAATTGTACGTGACAGCAAGGAACGACAACTCTGTCTAATGACAGCAATCTCCACGCAGAGTTGTCGTCTCATGTTCTCACATACAAGTCTCGCATACAGCTATGCCGGTTCCAGTCAAATCTCTGCGCGGAGGCTGCAATGACCGTAGATGCCAGTCAATAGTTTGAATCGATAAATCTGTTTATGAGCTTGCTCAGCTGCATAAAAACGCGCTTATAACAACATAATTATGTTGTCTGCTTAGATTTATATTCCATCGGACTAAAACCGCAATTACTGTTTTCTTGCGCCAGGAGTATTGCTAAATATATATTTGTAGCGTGCTTGTTCCAAACGGATAATTGACTTGAAATTTACTTTAAGTGGATTTTGTCGTAGTGATGTTTTAGTGTTTCGCTATATTCTCGATAATATTTTAAATGAGCAACCAGATTTTTGAAAATGTTATTTGCTTTCTGATTGGTTAAATATATTACAAATTTTTAACACAGAACATCCTGTTTCATTGTCTTTGTTTTAGTAGCTTGATCAACTCTAGAAAATTGAGGATTATGGTACAGTCCTTTATTATTTTAGTTTTCAGTTTATGCCTTCTAGAGTTGTGTTGTACACGACTCACAAGAGTGCGCTAACCTGAATACGATTTCTAATAACTTAAAAAGAATACGGACACGTAATATAATTGTGCTGGAATGAAATTGTGCGAATATGAATTCAGAATAAGGAAGTAATTGACCAACACATTTGTTTACTACAGATGGATTTGAATTATAAGTGGACTTTTGTGTACAATATTTGCCTAGCGAAAGACAAATAGAACTAGCGGCCATGGAAATTGAACGGGTAAGCTTTAAACTTTATACCTCAAAGATTTTTTTTATAATTGTCTGACGAAATTAACATTTTAAAAGTAATCGTTAGTATTTAACAATCTTATCATAATGACTTTGAGTGCTTAAACATTATAAACCTGATTTAAAATTGCAGGCTTTATAACCCAATAAACAATATACTTAAACAAGCCACCAAAAATAAGGAAACCCATTTGCCCAAGCTTTACATTCCAGGCTTTTTATATTTATGACATTATTACGACATATTGTATGGATTTTTTATTCTTGAAGGCGAACTTCTGACGCGCGTGTGTGTGTATGCGTGTAAGTGTGTGTGTGGGGGGCGGGGGATTAAAATGATTAACTCAACGTTTCTACTGCTCTGTTTATATGTATGTTTTTTGCTGACTTATGCTTGAAAAGGGCTTTAAAAAACCTAAACACATTTGTTTTGAGAAAGAATACCCGACATACCATTTTAATTTTTCAAAAACATAGGTATTATACAAAGTTAGTGATTTCATTTTGCAACCCATTAGTCATCATTCAAATCGAAATTTACTTCATTTTTGTTTGAAAATTCTGTTTTACTGAAAATATTTTTTAAAACCTTAAATTGTGAAACCCTGCATTTTAAACTTGACATGGGAAAATATTGAACATTACGTTTATATCCGGTATTACATCTGGTATTGATAGTAAGCGTTTTATTGTTTACATACAGCTATACAGTGGTGATTTCCCAACACAACATATTAATGTAGTTATTCAGTTTGCACATTTAAACGCTTCGGCTTGTTGCGTACACAGAGATATTATTATCTAAATCAGGGGTATCACCGTGTTTCATTCGTTGTATGTTGATTTATAATTGAACGAATGCGTAAATAAATAAACTGTACTTCTTCGAAGTTCAAGCGCTGTACTTCCTGTGCTAGTCAGATGCCAAGTGGTACATCTAGACACACTCAGCTCACATCCTCTCCCTGAACAAAGGTTAAGTAAGTGGGCTTAACGAAGAGATTAAATGGAAAGCCACTTTATGTATTTAGTTAAGATCAGAAACGAGTGTACATGAATGATAATGTGTGTATGATTTCAACGTATTTTTTTATAAACAACCAGGTTTTTGTTATCGTTCTTCATTTAAACTATGTACACGTGTAATTTTAACTATGTACAAGCGTAATGGTGCACTAGTTTATTAATTATTTTCATTAGTAACTTTGTTGTGCATGAATACTTTTCATTCTCCCCGCATGCACCTATTGAAATATCTTTTAACTTTAGTGTTGATAAAGCGTCTATTGGGGAAGAGAAAGTTACATTTAAAAAATTGAATTGGTGTTACGACGATGATTAGTCTAACACATATTTAACAAGTATGCAAAACAATTTACACGAATATGATCGCATTGTCGATACTATAATTAGCAGTAATTTGAATATTGACATAGGTATTGAGAATTTCGCGACATTGTTGTATGACTGTGCATTTAATGCATATGGTCAAACGAGAACATTTTTTAATTCTAAGAAAACACCTGGACGGAAATATAATAGCCCATGGTTTAACAACGAGTGTAAAGTTGCGCGTCGTAGCTACATGCGGGCCAAACGATTATTTTACGCTGATCGCTCAACTGATAATCGGGCAGTATTTTTAACATCGAAGACGCAATATAATAAAACAAAAAGACATGCTAAGCGTTCATTTAACATGCGTCAACGAGAAAATTTTCGCACATATGCCAAGTCACAACCTCAAAAGTTTTGGAATGAAATAAAAAAAGTAAATAATCGGCGAAATGATAGTGATATTACTCCGGACACATTTTTTGAACATTTTAAGAATTTATTTTCAAGCGATGATGTTTTTTCTAATGTCATGGTTAAAGAAGATTTATCAAACTTATTAGATAGTTTCATTGTTTCCGTGAAATTTCTTGATAGCGACTTCACAATTGAAGAAGTAATGAATGCAATAGGGGATCTTAAACGGGGGAAAAGCGGTGGTTTTGACCAACTTATTCCTGAGATTTTTATTGATTGTAAAGTGATTATATCTCCTGTCCTATGAAAATTGTTTAATTATATTTACAGTACAAGTAAAGTCCATACTCATGGTCTTTAGGCGTTATTGTCCCAGTGTCTAAGAAAGGAGATAAGAACGATGCCAATAACTACAGGGGAATAACTCTTACTAGTATTTTTTCTAAAATATTTTCCATATTGCTAGACTTAAGAGTATGTAAATGGCTTGAAAACAATAATAAACTAAGTGATTTTCAATTTGGTTTTAGAAGCGATAAGAGTACTATAGATTGTATTTTTGTGCTAAATGCAGTGATAAATAGAGTAGTTTATCGAGAAAACCGGCAGCTGAATTGTGCCTTTGTTGATTTAAAAAAAAAGCTTTCGATCTCGTTTATAGGAACGGAATTTTGTACAAACTGCTGCAGCATAACATATCATCTAAATTTGTTAAAATGATTAAATCAATATATGATTGTGTTAAATCATGCGTTAAGACAAGTAATATAAGTAGTGGTTCATGTACACAGTGCAGTAGCACACGTATAGAAAATCAGTGTAATCACACATTTAAAACTGGCTATTCTCTTTCAGAATTCTTTGATAGTCATTCTGGTGTAAAACAGGGTGAGCCTTTATCACCATTATTATTTATATTGTTCGTAAATGATATATATGACTATTTGTATAATGATTCTACTGAATATGGTAATGTCGACAACATAAAATTATTCTCGTTGCTATTTGCTGACGATACCGCTTTATTTTCTTACTCAGCAACTGCACTCCAGCGTCTTTTAGATAGGTTACATGAATATTGCAGCGAATGGAGAATATCTGTGAACACAAGCAACACTGTTGTTATGGTTTTTAATAAAGGCAATAGAATTAAAAATATTGATGTTAAATATAATGATATCTAGCTAGAGGTAGTAAATAAGTTTACTTATCTCGGTGTGACATTATCCTCAAACGGCAATTTTTTTAAAGCGCAGGAAGCCTTATCGAAACAAGCGTCTAGAGCAATGTTTTCCCTAAATAAACTTTTTTTCTAAAATTTCATTCAGTATTGCTGACAAAATACGTCTTTTTGATGCTATGATATTGCCAATATTGACCTACGGTACTGAGATTTGGGGATTTCATCCCAGCCCAGACATAGAGAAAGTCCATCTAAAATTCCTTGAACAGACATTGTCTATTCGACCACAAACTACGTCTGCGGCAGTGTATGGCGAGCTGGGTCGTTTTCCTTTAGAGTGTATAAATAAGATGCGTATCATTAAATTTTGGTTCAAAATAAAGCAGAAACCAGATTCCTTACTTAAAAAATTGTTGCTAGATTTTGATGATGCTAATTCGCATATTACTAACTGGGGTATTAAACTCAAGATATTGCTCCAGGATATAGGATTGCCTTTTTTGTATTATAAATATGATATAACCACTAGTGATGTTAATTGTATTTGTCAGCGTATAAAGGATATCAGTTTACAAACATGGGTTAGCGATATTGATAACTTGCCTAAACTTGATACGTATCGTTTATTAAAATCAAATTTTGATTTTGAAAACTATTTAGATATTGTGGTAAATGATAGGGATAGAATTTGTTTTGCTAGACTTCGCTGTTCTGCACACTCACTATTTATTGAAGAAGGTAGATATAGAAATATTCAAAGAAATGAACGAGTATGTACAAGATGTAATATGGGTGTAATTGAGAATGAATACCATTTTTTGTTAATTTGTCCATTGTATAGGGATTTAAGAAAACTATTGTAACCTAAATATTATCTACGCTGGTCTTCAATAGATGTCTACTTCGAATAGAAAAACATTAATTATATTGGCTAAATTTACTAAAATGGCATTCAATTTAAGATCTAGTCACAATTAGTATTATGTATGTATATATGTATATTGTTTATTGTTTTTTTGTTTTTTGTCAACATTCGCACAACCATTAATCATTATTTCATGTCCATCATATACACCATACTTTTCATCACAATTGTTGTATATGCATTTATTCACACCGTCATTACATGTATTATGTATATTGTTTGGCTATGTACAAATGTATTTGCCAATAAAATTGACTTGACTAGATTTTAATGATATCAGCTCATTCTTAAAGAAGTGTAAGTATACATCGGAAATTGTCGAATCACTCACAGTTGCTAAGTGAAAAGCGAGAGTTACATAGAACAGGTCACGTGTTACACTTTAAAGTCATACAAACACTGATGCTTCCATATCATAATTAGAGATACGAAGAACAATTTCTATAATCATCCCTACGTTCTGTATTGAATTGTTGATCGAAATAAAGTAAACATCGAACCGTTTTCTGTATTAATTAGATATGTACGAAAACACACCCATAAAATGTAATGTTGTATTTCATGTTTTATTTAACCATGTTTTCGGACGATCGATATAGATATTGCTTTCAAAATTAAACATTTTTATTATATACATAGTTTTAACAAATCACAATAAGAACAATGAATTTCTGGTGTTCCTATTTTGCAATATGTAAACTATTGTGTGGTCTTAGAAAGTATTCAGGTACCAGCAATAATACAATTTACCGCTCTCATTAACCAATTAAAGAAAATGATTGTGATGTATGTATGAAGCGTACGTATAAAGTGAAGTCTTGTTTGAACTACCTTTTTGCATACGCACACGTTAGCAAGATACACTTTTAACAAAATTTATTTTAGTAGATCTTCTATTTATTTCTATGATTTTCTATTATATTCGCACCTAACAATAGAAATGAGATGATACGAGCGCCCTCTGTTTTCTTTTGTTCTTGAATGTGATACATACATAGGATTCTAACATAGTTTTATGGAGTTTTGTTTGTTTTTAAACAGTGTATAAAAGTTTATGTAAATAAAATCTCATACTATAGAATCACTATTACCATAATGTAAGGACTATGCACAAACTTCAAGTAATCACTATGACATTGACCTTGGAGCGATGTACATGGTTGTTTCACACACCGACTACAACTCCAAGTGTTCTCTGTGACCTTCAGGAGAGCGACATGGGCAGTCCCGGATTATCCATTGGGCTGAGTGGGAAACTGGATATGGTCTCAGCGACTTTTAGGGGCCCCTTGATACCGTGACGAAATATTTTGTACTTACTTACTTGGCCAAATTTAATGACTTTACTAAGCAAATTATGTTATATCAATCTTATGTTCCGATTAAAGTCTTGACATTGTCTAACCAAGAAACAAGAAACAAGTTATTATTTGCAAAACCGTATTTAAAATCTCGATCTAACAATCATATTTTTGTATCAGCATTGCGGTATTTTAATGACAGTTTATACCTTTACAAGAATATTGTCACAGTTTGTCTTGCCAGCCTTGGCACTGGTATTAATCGAGTGATGCTGCTGTTGATGATGATGATGAAGAAACAAAACGTTATGATGATGAATGCAACCTCTTGACATACTGATGTGAAATATCACGTTCATTCGCACGACGTTATTCTATACACATAGAGAAACTAAGAAATGTCAGAGATGCCGCTGTCCCTTTTTCCCTAAGCATGTTTAATACGAAATAAGAGATACTATGATTTTGCAATAATGATGATGATGATGATGATGATGATGATGATGATGATGATGATGATGACTGCGTGTCCGTTGTGTCTTAAAGCAGAAGACACATGACAACTAATCGTATAAATTATCTTTTCAAAAAAAAAAGATATACGGCGTTGATGTTGGCATTTGATAACAAGATAATGTAATAACTGTAAATAAATGTATTAATTGTAAAACTATTTCCATTTGTTGTATGTGATGATTTTCATAAAATAAGCTCATACTTATTTCTTTAATAGCAAAATGCTGTTAATGAGTTTTCTCTCAGGCGAGTTCGTAAACAAATAACATTTCAGTATTGGATAATATTCTTGAACTCATGTTAAATAAGTAAGCCATTTTGCTAATAAGTCATAAACAACATAAACAAAGAACTTAATCGTAATCGTTTTACTCAAATTGTGTGTGGTCGTGCGTCGTGCAAAACCGTACAATACATGCAGGTAAGGAATGAAGTACATATCGAAAAACTGCGGTGCGCGCAGCTTCATTTATCTTTCTTAGTACCACCCTTTTGGGTCTTTTGTGAATTATCGTCTTTCGATCGAACCTGGTAATGTCAAATCAGCAAAATAAGTAGATGCATCAGCCACTTTGAAATGATAAATTTATATATTTTCATAACATGCGTTTATCGATCTGTATGTATTTATCTTGATCAAAGCCAAGGTGTCAGACACATTTGGGCTTCAATTCATGTAAATATGTACCCAATTTAAGAAATGTGTCTACCGAAATTAATCCATCGTCATTTCGTATAAATAAAAATCGATAACAAACTTTGATAATGTCCTTTATGCTTTATATAAAGCTTTAATTAAACGATGATAACTGGCAGAGGCATAAAATAGTGGGTTTATTAAAGATACGTCAACAATAAAAGCAAACATAGATCCTGAATAACTAAACCCTCACGAAAGGTCGCAGCAAGAAATTGATTGTATCCGACATAAATATACAGAATGCTTGTCTTATGCAAACACATCAATTTGCGATTGTTAGTTCTGTTGTTGATGCTAAGAACAAAAGCCCCCACAGCTGTTCAACATCAATGTAATCTCGATGTAGAAGTTGTAAGCGCTGACAAAGCGCTCTGTTATAGCAATTGTTGTGTCGGGAACGTTAAACAGAGTTTGAATCAGAACATAGTTGACCGTGGTTTGAGCTGTAATGAAACTTAATGTTTGGGTAACCATAATCATGGCAAAAGCGGTAGTAGGGATGGGGAGTATAAAAGTCCGCCTCTCCGTAAACATGAACTTATCCGACGAATAACCCCTACGCTTTACAACGTGCAATACTCAAACTTGCATGAACTGTTCCTTATAACACGATAACTAAGCACATAAAATGAACTTAACCGTGATCCTTTTACTCAAATTGTGTGTGGTCGTGCAAAACCGTACAATACATGCAGGTGAGACCTGTGCACGAGGTACGAGATAAATCTATCTTATATATGGGGCATTTCTGAGATAGTTGATGTATCTCAAATGGTTTAGCTTGCAGAATCGGTCGTTGTTAAATGTAAAGAGACATTCAATTCAGCCTAGTTTTTGTTTCTCCCAATTTATGTATCTTTAACAAATGCAAAATGAACTAGTTCGGTGTGCTTTGTAAAAATGTTTGCAACATTTTATTGTATATTAATGTGGGTGAAAACCTGTAAAAGACGTCAACGCAGAAAATAACACCTTAACAAGACGGAAGCAATTTACATGAAAAAAAAAATATATGAATTAAACTCTTGGTAGCAAATTAGTATTTCCCGTTTTCTGTCCGCAATCTCCCAATACATTCGACCATTTGCGGCCGTAATGTCTTCTCGATAAGTATCCATGCACAGCGCTAAATTGCTAGTAATTAATAAGTCTCAAGTATCCGCGATATAGGAATGGAAATTGCAAGCGCAAGTGCATGTATTATCACAACGTTTCAACAGATTGTTTATCTGTTTGTAAAAACGACTATTCGTAGATTTATCCGATCTGTTCTAATCGTCTGCGTAATGCTCGAGTTAAGGCAAACGTGCATCCTCTCCATACAACTGTCTCAACTACACGTATTCAATTGTTTCTTCCAACGTGTGTCGGGGTCGTTGTGCAAGATTACTGACTAATTTTCATACCTCTTAGCTGCAACTGAACCAAATTTCGTCCTTATAGTAGTGGGGGACATATTGTTTTTGCCCTGTCTGTTGGTTGGTTGGTCTGTTGGTTGGTTTGCGCCAACTTTAACATTTGCAATAACTTTTGCAATATTGAAGATAGCAACTTGATATTTGGCATGCATATGTATCTCATGGAGCTGCACATTTTGAGTGGTGAAAGGTCAAGGTCAAGGTCATCCTTGAAGGTCAAATGTCAAATATATGGGTCAAAATCGCTCATTTTATGTACACTTTTGCAGTATTTCAATATTCATGATAGCAACTTCATATTTGGCATGGATGTGTATCTCATGGAGCTGCATATTTTGAGTGGTGAAAGGTCAAGGTAAAGGTCATCCTTCAAGGTCAGAGGTCAAATATATGTGGCCAAAATCGCTAATTTGATGAGTTCTTTTGCAATATTGAAGATAGAAACTTGATATTTGGCATGCATGTGTATCTCATGGAGCTGCACATTTTGAGTGGTAAAAGGTCAAGGTCAAGGTCATCCTTCAAGGTCAGAGGTCAAATATATGTGGCCCAAATCGCTTATTTAATGAATACTTTTGCAATATTGAAGATAACAACTTGATATTTGGCATGCATGTGTATCTCATGGAGCTGCACATTTTGAGTGGTGAAAGGTCAAGGTCAAGGTCATCCTTCAAGGTCAAATATATGGGTCAAAATTGCTCATGTAATGTCACTTCTGCAATATTGAAGCTAGCAATTGTATATTTGAAATGCATGTGTATCTCATGGAGCTGCACTGTAGCGAGCTTTTCCGATGTTCTATTAGAATTACTGTTCGGACTGTATACGATTTAATCACTACATTGAGTTCATTAATAACACAACACTTTATTAATATTTTAGATCGTATTTTATTTTTATTTTAACACAAGTTTATATTCCAAAATAAGCTGTTTTTATTTGTACACTTAATAATCAGTTATATTAATATTGCTGGTCTTAATTCAAATATAATTCCACATTAAAAGGTTTCTGTTGTTACTTCTTAAAAGCCTAAATTCCAACTCTAATCTAAACTCTTTCCAGACACGTTATTTAGCTACAATTTTGTCCACTCTCACCAAACAGACCCACACTTATCAACATTCACAACATAAACAGCCGATCAGCACAGCCGAAAATGTAATCTCTCTCGCAACAGAGCACATTTAATCTAAAACAAACAAACTCTCTCTCTCGAACAATATCAGATATCCGATCCAGCATCCACACCCAGGTATAATTAATCGCAGTTCGCGACACTCCCGCCAAAAAAGATGAAAAATCAATAAGCAATCAACACAACATAACATAACATAACACTCATACCATACCAAACCATAACATAACATTACATAGCATAGCATAAGTTGTCAAAACCAATTCTTGATTGAAAGCTATATCATTATACCTAACACTGTACACTTTAAAAACACATACATAAACACATACATAAAACAATACATGAACTTAACATGAACCAATCATTTACGAAAAATCAACAATACATGTTCCATGCCAACCTCACAATTCGTTTCTTCACCTATGCCAAATCATTAACACAAAAATGTAATATATGTTCAAGAAGTATATATTGTACCAACCACACGTTACCGTTGATCTTATATAACTTATTTATTGAAACAATAAACACGAACATAAGTGACAAATATCCATACATGTAATGAAAACAGTCTTACACAAGCTTTTTTTGTTAATTTTGGTCAATTTTGTTTATATATAACGCATATTTACACCACAAAAGTTAAGCATAACACAAAGTTAAGTTTGATATGTAAACACTTTAATTCTGTCCCTAGCAGTGATCGCAGCTTTTCGTTTTGTACGTTCTGATTGTTTTTCTTCAACTTCCCGTAATATTTTTTGGTTTACCTTTTGATTGTCACTACACTCTAATGGATATAATAGGTTAATCGGTCTTTTGATTATAGTTCCAGAAGGTAGTCTTATTACAGCTGAACGAGTTAGTCCATCATTACTCGACTTAAGTTGTTCAATTGTTCCATTGTCCTCTTGGAAGGTCATCCTTCACTATTACGACATCTCCTACAGAAGGAGAATGATGAGCTTGGACGCGTGGTGATTTCATTTGGGAGGTGAACCTTTCTCGTAGACTTTGGAGGTATTGGTTTTTCCAAATGTTCCCAAATGCATTTATTAAATTTTGGCCCTTCTTCCACATTTGGAGTAGTTTGTCAGCATTCGTGTATACATCCTTGTAATCGGGGTCAGAATCAGAATAGTTAATATCCTGGAAACCCATTTTGTTGTTCATTGAAAGAAAATGTCCCGAAGTTATTACCATTGTTGAATTAACATCATCGTCCAAATACACTAAAGGCCGTGCATTCACAATTGCCTCAGCCTCTTTACAAACTGTTTGAAGCTGTTCAACTGAAAGAATTTTCGTCCAATCGATTTACGAAGAGACCTTTTTACAATTTCAATCAATCGCTCGTAAAATCCACCCATCCAGGGAGCCATTTCTACGATAAATATTTACTTGATGCCTGAATTTGATGAGTAATTTTGAACGTCCTCACAATCCACAATTTCCCGCCACGCCAATTTCATTGTATGATTTGAAAGTTTGAAATGTTTCGCATTATCACTGACAATGATGGTTCCACGAACTGACACAAATCGTCGTAAAGACAAGATGAATGAAGCTGCAGTAAGGTCTTGAACCATTTCCAAATGTACAGCCCTTGTTGCCATACATGTGAATAAACACACCCAAACCTTTTTCACGTCATGTGAGATTTTTACATATAGTGGACCCATGTAATAAATTCCCGTTTTTGAAAAAGGAATACTCGGTGTAACTCGTGTACTTGGAAGTTGAGCCATAGGGGGTAGGCGGTATGGTCCACCTTCTGCACGTCGACACACCACACATGGCTTTATCACCTGTTTCACTGTTGCACGCCCTTGAGAAATCCAGTATTTTTGTCGAATTTCACAAAGAGTTTGTGACACACCACAATGCATCATGATCTTGAGTGTCCTTTCGATTAACATGTGAGTAAATCTGTCATTCGCTGGGAGAAGAATAGGACGTTTTGCTGCCTCAGAAAGAGAAGCGTTGTCAAGCCTCCCGTAACACCGTAGTACACCATTATCGGATTCATACAATCCTAATTGTTTTGATAAATTATTGGGTTTCTTTGTCAGAAGTGATTGAAACACATCCGCAAATTGCTTTTTCTGAACATGTAAGATCCACATAGTCTCAGCAGCCTTGATTTCATCACTAGTCAGTAATGAACTTTGGGGTTTGTGTCCTTTGAGTTTGTTAACAAATCGATTACACCAAGATGTAATCCTTAGCACCTTTGTAAGTGATGAGTAACTTTCAATGTCTATTCCGAATGGAGGTTTCTCAGAATGTTTATTTTTTACTTGCACGGGTTGTTGATTGTTATTTACCAATTCTAGGCCATCACTACACACAGCTGCTATGTCCAATGTATCATTGCAATTTTCACTTCCCTCTTCTTTCACCTTTGTGTTTAAATTCACTTTGCCCGAGTCACATAGCCATTTTGGTCCATGCCACCATGTGGTACAAGCACACAACTCTTGAAGTGTACATCCGCGACTTGCGATATCTGCAGGATTTTCAGAAGTACTCACGTACTGAAAATTGCTCCCCTCTGACTTCCTTATTTCAGTCAGACGATTTTCTACAAACACAGGCAATATTTTCTCTGTACCGATCCATTGTAGTACACACTGCGAGTCTGAATAAATTGTTTTTGATTTTACCCTTAATTTTAACTGTGATTCAACATAACTCATACACCGCACTCCAATCAACACAGCCAAAAGTTCCAAACGTGGTATAGTTAATTCCTTTACTGGCGCCAATCTTGTTTTGGCATATATAAGGTCACTCCTTTTCTCTTCTTCAGTCTCTTGAACAAGATATATTGCTGTTGCATATGCACGGTTAGATGCATCACAGAAGCTCACAAGATGATAGTTCACACTTTCTGAAGGAGCTTGTACAGCTATGCATCTTTGAACACTAAACTTGTGTAGATTTTTCAAATCTGAATCCACTGTGTTCCATTGTATTTGATCCGCTTTATCAATTTGTTCATCCCACTCTTTGTTTTTAGTCCACATTTTTTGGATAAGTGCCTTTCCGTTCAGCATTACAGGTGAGAACAAGCCCATAGGATCGAACACAGATGCTACTGTTTGAAGTAGGGTTCTTTTTGTATCATAATCCTTGTCTGCATTTGAATGTTTGATTTTTTGGGGTGATAGTTGGTCAGTCCTTACATCCAAAACATGCCCCAGGACTTTCACGTTGTCTTGGTCTCCATTTGTTTTGTCTTCTTCACTGAAAATTTCAGTCATCTCTTTACTGTTTGTATTTCATTCTCGTAGGTTCATATTGGCTTCATCAAATATCTTCTTTGCCCCAGTGTACAAATCGCTAGCTCCTTTCAAAGTTTCACACCCTGTGACCAAGTTGTCATTATAAATATCGTCCCTGATTTGGCATGCGAGGCTTCTTTCATATCTTTCCAGGTGATGCTCAACAGTTGCACTTAGTAAAAATGGACTTGATATAACTCCAAAAGGCACCCTGCAAAATCTGTATTCTTGGAGATGGTTTTCATCTTCAATCGGATTTTTCCAGTCCTTAAACCACAAAAATCGAGTTACATCTCTGTCCGATGTTTGTAAACCGACCTGATGAAATGCCTTTTCAATGTCTGCAATAATCCTAATTTTATGAAGCCGATATCTCAGCATCATTCCACATAAATCTTTCAGTAATACAGGTCCTCGACAAAGACAATCATTGAGGCTTTTCCCATCTTTCTTCGTTTTTGCAGATGCATCATAGACAACTCGAAGCTTTGATGATGTCTTTTCAGGGTTAATTACAGCATGATGTGGAAGGTAGTGTTTCCGACTGTCACTGTGATCCCTTTCTACCCGTTCTATTATTCCTTTTGTTCTTGGTCCTTGAAAATGCTATCATACTTTTCCATCAGTTCAGGTTTTGGCAACAATTTGTTTGTTAATGACCTAAGTCTACCAATTGCCAAACCTCGGTTTTCTGGTAATTCAGGTATTTCATTTTTCCAAGGCCATGTGACACTGTAGCGTCCGTCTTCAAACTTTATATTATCTTGGAAATGTTTCATTGCAGTTTCATCTCTTGATAGTAAATCAGAATCTCGTATTCCGATTGCTTCCATATTCCAAAAGTCTTCAATATCAGGTGTGTTTGGAAGAGAGCTATCAACTTCACTGAAAAGACAGGAGTCATTCAAAGTTCTTCCTGGAGTGAGAATACTCATGTCATCAATTTCTCTATTCCCATCAGTTCTTCCAGTTACTATCCATCCCAGTTTAGATGAAAGCAGATAGAGTCCATCTTCAATTTGAATTCTTTCACTCTGGATAATGTCTAAATAAAAGTCATTACCAATCAATAAGTCAATTGTTCCAGATTCAGCCTTTGACGGTATTTTATCAGCAAGGTCTAGATGTTTTGCCAATGACTTGAACAAATCCTTTTGGTAGATTTCTAATGGCATTCTTCCGGTCGTACCAGTCATGGTTGGCACAATGTTAGCAGTAATCAGCATGTCACTGCCATCTTTCAATTTGAGGTTCACTTTTGTTACCTTTGTTTTCAGTACTTTACTTTTGGCACTTCCAAATGTAACTACTTTTATTTCTTGTTCTCCTTCATAGCCAAGACCTAGCTCTTTTGCCTGGTTTTCTGTCAAATACGTTCTCTGAGACCCAGAGTCTAGCAATATCCGTGCATCATTTACCTTTTTATTTCTTGGGTTCATAATTTTTGACTTTGCCGTTTGCAAAACTACCATTTCGCCTGATGCTAAGAGAACACTTTCATCTTTTTCGAGGTGTTCTTCTTGGGTTTCATTAATTTCTTCTGACAACATGACAGGTTCTCTATTTGTCTCTTTTCTTTGTTGAAATTTCTTGGGACATAATGACCTGTGATGGTGATTAATGACGCCGCAGTGTACACACTTTTTGTTTATAGACTTGCATTCATGAGACAAATGTCCCTCTTTCAAGCACTTGAAACAACTCTTTTTTAGACATGCTTTTCTTTCTTCAATTGTGTTGTACTTCAAACAATCATCGCTCCAGTGAGCCTTAGCACAGAATCTACATTTCCTTTGGATTGAAGGAGCCGCTGCAAGAGCCTGAGCATGTCTTTGATCATATTCCACTTTGTGAATGCGATGATTTCTTGGATTTTCGGTTTCCCTTTGACTTACTTTGTTTACTTCATATTCAGTACTTTCCTTTGCATCTTTCACACTTTTTTCTGTGTTTTCTCGAGCTGTGATATACTGAAGCAGCATTTCGCGCAGCTTTGGAACACTCCATTTGTTTTCTGCCCCTTTCAAAAATTCTAATTGGAGTAGGACTTCTGATGGTATTTTCTTTTTGATTATTGCTACAAATACTTCCTGGTTTCCGTTTTGATTCAATACTTCGAGACTCCAAATATTTTTCTCCACTTCATTTACAAATGATCTCAAGTCTTGTGTGGTATTCCTTGGAGGACGAATATCCATCAGCATATTGTAATGCAAATCAATTGCTTCTTGATTATTTCCAAAGCGTTCATGAAGAATTTTCACAGCCACTGAATAGTTCTCATTAGATAAAGTGAGTCCTGATATTGATTTGCGTGCATCACCAGTGAGTTTACTTCTGAGATAATTGAATTTGTCAATGCCAGATAGGCTTCCGTTTTTGTGGATAGCACTTTCAAAAGAATCCCAAAATTCTATCCATCGTACTTTTTCTCCATTGAAAGACATGATTTCAAGCTTTGGAAGTCTAACATTTGTTTCTTTTGTCAACTTCTTATTTTCACTCTGCTTATGAAGGAATTCTTCTTGTAACTTCATTTGTTGATCAAATAGCCTTTGTATAAAATCCTGATCAGTGTGCACGTCCTTTTGACTTTCACCAATTTTGATTTTTCCTTCCAGGTGCTGAAGATTCCTTATAAGATGCATGGCTTTTTCTTGCAGCGTGGCATCTTCATTTAAGATGATGTTCGTGAACTCAGAATCTGTATCCCCGAGTGTCATGGCTAATTTGTCTGAATTCATTTGTAGCTTTTCACTGCAAGATTCTATTGCTGATACACATTTGCTGATACTATCTGTCAATTCTTTTTGGTTGCATGAAGATAGATTAGTATCTACCAATTGGAGTCCATTGTCTAATTCTTTTTTTAGAGCATTGATGGCTCTAGTCCTTAAGCCTTTAAGGTACTGTAGATTTGCCATCGTTATCCTTTGATTATTTTTCTCTTTTTTTTCACAATTGTCCAATTACTCCTTTTTTCACGTAATCACCGAGCTTTGGATGATGAACGTTATTCCTCTTTTTATATTCCTTTATGTCCACTGTGCCCGATTTTAAATTGTCACCCTGTGCCGTCTTTTAGGCCCTTTAGTCCTTTGATTTGATTTCTTTATCTTCTGTGTTATGCTTTGTCAACACCATTTTAGACTGTTCCTTGAAGACATATACAACATTAATGTCCACTTTTTACTCTTTTCCACACGTAAATTACTAGCTTTAGGTAATTTACATTTCTTATTTTTCCACGTTTAAAATTAATTTTTGTCTGTTCCAACCATTTTTAATTTAATTTCTTTTAGTCCTTTGATTTTGCAAACACTGCCTTTAAACCTTATTTGACATAATCCACTTTTAGTCCTTTGATTTTGCGCAATGGCACTTTAATATATTTTTAATCTGTCACTGGTATAGTAAAATCCAGATTGAAGATAGAACACAATTTTGTCACTGGTTAAATTTCCGGTTCGCGGGACCATTCAATCTAGCGAGCTTTTCCAATGTTCTATTAGAATTACTGTTCGGACTGTATACGATTTAATCACTACATTGAGTTCATTAATAACACAACACTTTATTAATATTTTAGATCGTATTTTATTTTAATTTTAACACAAGTTTATATTCCAAAATAAGCTGTTTTTATTTGTACACTTAATAATCAGTTATTTTAATATTGCTGGTCTTAATTCAAATATAATTCCACATTAAAAGGTTTCTGTTGTTACTTCTTAAAAGCCTAAATTCCAACTCTAATCTAAACTCTTTCTAGACACGTTATTTAGCTACAATTTTGTCCACTCTTACCAAACAGACCCACACTTATCAACATTCACAACATAAACAGCCGATAAGCACAGCCGAAAATGTCATCTCTCTCGCAACAGAGCACATTTAATCTTAAACAAACAAACTCTCTCTCTCGAACAATATCAGATATCCGATCCAGCATCCACACCCAAGGTATAATTAATCGCAGTTCGCGACATGCACATTTTGAGTGGTAAAGGGTCAAGGTCAAGGTCATCCTTCAAGGTCAAACGTCATATAGGGGGACATTGTGTTTCACAAACACATCTTGTTGTAATGAGAAATTGTGTTTAGGTAACTGTGTTACACCAAGGTACCAATGTATTTACTGAAGGTATTCAATTGCAACTTCACAAATGTGTTCGGGGTCAATGTATGAACTATTGTGTACTAAGAAAGAATTGGTTGATGTAAACATGCAACATCTTGATTTTACTGTTGTTACCATAGGTGTTCAATTAAAACTTCATACGTGTGTCGGGGTCATTGTGTGAGATCACTTACCTGGATCCAGAACTCCGACCTGCACTTTCGAAGAATCATTCCCCCTATTTGTGATAAGAAAATGTGTTCATGCATGTAAACGTGAAGTACCATAGTGTGACTTTTTCTTCTACAGGTATTCAATTAAAACTTCAGACATGTGTTCGAGGTCATTATGTGAGGTCACTGACCATAAATCAGAAGTTTTTTCCATTTGTACTTAGAATTGGTTAAGGTAAACGTGTAACATCTCTACATTGCTGTTTCTACTACAAGTATTTAATTGAAACATCACATATGCGTTAGGGATCAATGTGTGAGATCAATGACAAAGTTCAATACCTCAGAATTATGTCCCATTGCGTACTTTTAAAATCGGTAAAAGTAAACATTTGCATATCGTTGTTTCTTCAACAGATATTTACCTTAACCTTCACGAATGCGTTTGAGGCTATTGTGGAAGTGTACTTACCAAGCTCAATAACTCTGAATTGCAATTAAGCACAAGTTAACCAATTTCTTTAGATCGACTATTCACCGAACTATACAATTCACCAAAATGTCGGCCCTTTTCGTTAAAGTTATGATCTGGTCAAGGTTAACGTGCAACTAAGCCACATCACTGTTTCTGCTACAGGTATTTACTTGAAACATCACACATGTTTCTGGGACTCAAGGGTGGGATTGAACTGAGACGTGTTTCGTCAAAGTCCGTGTAACATAATATGGAAAAACGGGTTTCCGCATATTCCTGTAATTTAATTTGTTGTAATGCTGTGCGTTTTTGATATACAGTCAATTGAATGCAAGTTATTAAACCTGAAATAATGACATTTTGTTGCCTGGCATGGTCACTTTACTTGTTTTCATTTAAAAATGCTGCTTTAAGTTTAGTGTAGACATTCAACATCAAATTTGTCGTTGCGGTCATTTCATCACGTGACTGACGCAAAAAGTTCATTAAATGTCAAAGTGGACGCATTTTCTCAGGACAGCACATGGTTTTCATAAATAATTTAAGGCAAGCAGAAACCCCTAGGTGAATGCAATATCGTGATTATCTTATTAATAATTGACGCATATCTAATTGCGCCGAACACTAAAACATTGTGTATGGCCCAAACACAACGCGCTGAATTGCAAATCTGAGTTAATATCTTTGCTTAATAATCTTATAACATACATTATTATAAAACAATTTGTGAAGCATTAACGATATCATTCCGGTTTATGTACAATGCACGGCATACTCAGACGCGGAAAATCGAAAATGCGTCCTAACCTTTAAACAGAATCTTTCATAACAGAATTTCTTGTTGAATGCAATCAACGCTTTCCGAACATAAATCGAAACTGATGATATTTGTTGTGGTAAAAGCTGTTTGAACTTAAGATAGAAAAATCGGGACGCACGTATCCATAGACAGCTTTGCGACAATCGTCTGAAAATGTAATCTGCTTTATAGTGAATTGTATCTTCTGACAGTCACGTCCAATGACACTGCATCAGCAGACAATTTATTCCATAATGGAGGTTCCGTAGATATTCGATGTATCACGATTGGTCAAATGACAGCAATGACGAGTTGTCGTTTCCATGCTCGCACATACAATTCTCGCATACAGCTGCTTCCAGTCAAATCTCTGCGCGGAGGTTCCAATGACCGCTGATGCCAGTCAATAGTTTCAATCGATAAATCTGTTTACGAGCCCGCTCAGCTGCATAAAAACGCGTTTATAAACGAGAGCGCCGATGGCGCTGAAAGCATAGTTGCAAGATACAGGGAAGATGCTGCTGAAGTAAATGTTTAGGTCAAAATATACTAAATAGTTTCCTTATATGTTTCGATGCAAAAGCGACAACTTAGAGCGAAAATAAATACAACATTTTGCACATAGAGACCCCCATAACCATACCTTTTCTTGACGGGCATTCTTAGCTGAATCGATTTAAGCAATACAAAAGATTTGTCATGTTCAAACCAAAAACAATTTCGACTCAAATCAAAATCGACTGTTTTTGCGCCTTTTTCGGCCGTTTTCTAGTGGATTGTAACCTTTTGCAGTGCCATTTTTTACTTTAATCTCCAACTTTTTCCTATTTCAGGGATTAAGTAGTGAACACCTATGCTTACCCTATCAATATCTCCAAACGATAAAACCAGAACAAAGTGTACAACATGCCTTCGAGGAAAATATGATGATTTGTTTAGAAAGTACAGCCCTTCATGACTCGATTATTTAGTATATTGTAGCCTTAACGATTGCTGACATCACGAGTCGCCCCCCTTGTTAACAAAATGCTCTATTTTTAGAAACGGGAATTCCAAATAGTGACGAATGTGAATGGTTACAAAATGACATAACTATGAAAATAAATACGTAGAATTACATTATTTCACGCATACCATTATGCAACCATCCGTTTTCTTTTCCGACTTGATACATTTACAGCTTTCCATTTAATATTTTACAGACACAGCACTCGTCCAGAATTCACGCGAATCCATTAAATCCGATGCCACATTTAAACCGTTAACTCAACTCGTAACGTAAATTTCTGGCTCAAAGTAAATCATTTTAACTTCAATTAACACATCTCTTACTTTTAAACTCTACTTCATCAAATCCATAGAAAGGCACGTCAGAATCCATGTCATAAATCAGAAAACATTCATCGTACTCCGCCATTTTTTACACATTTTCAAAGAATAAAAGTGCTTTATGCCCCACTTCCTGCTGATAATATGTTTTAATTTCTATTTATAATTAACCGATGAAATGTTACATATACTTTAACCAGGGCCTTATTAATTCAGTTATGTAAACATTTGACCTCTCACAGAACAGTAAACGAAGGAAATAGAAATTGGGATCCCATATAAATTAGGTGTGAGGTCACTATCAACAAGAACAGAATTGTTTTACGAACGAAATTTGTTTTAGGTTATAAGAAGATTTTTTGACATAAAACGGTCTTAGAAAAATTCACTAAAAACGGTGTCAGCAATATTCTTGGAAGAAAACGTTAGAAAAACGTTTCCCCCCCAAAAATTGTAAGAATTACCATATGCTAAATTAAATAGATATTTCGTCTGATTTTTGATCAGGTAAGGCTTCAAAAAGAGTAACCGACCGATGTGGATTTTCAAAATGTGGTATATACCTTAAGCATAGGTGCAAGCACCTATGCTAAAAATTATGTTGTCTGCTTAGATTTATATTCCATCGGACAAAAACCGCAATTACTGTATTCTAGCGTCAGGAGTATTGCTAAATATAAATATGTAGCGTGCTTGTTTGTTACGGATAATTGACTTGAAATTTACTTTCAGTGGATTTTGTCGTGGCGATGTTAAAGTGTTTCGATATATTCTTGATAATGTTTTATAAGTTCAACCAGAGTTTTGAAAATGTTATTTGCTTTCTGATATTACAATTTTCTAAAACATTACATCCTGATAAATTATCTATGTTTTAGTAGCTTGATCGACTCTTGAATATTGAGGATTATGATACAGGCTTTTATAAAGCACACTGATAATTGTCACAATGGTACTCATGATGTAGTTGGCTACCTGTATAGAATATAGATGTATTGATTTGTTATTTCATGTATTGCTAACTTATGAGATACGTACGTTAAATAATCCAATAGTTAAAGCATGTATTATGCAATTAAATATGTTTCGTTATCACATAAAATGTGTTATAATTCGTCCCTTTAAGTTAAATATATCAAACTATTTAATGCAACGATCCGAGTTATCGATACAGTAAATGAAACCTTTTCTATAAATAAACACACCTTATGGTGGCTATCTAGATAACGTGGATACCCAACACTAATTTACAAGTGAGTTTATGCCTTCTAACGATGCGTTACCCCACTCACAAGAGTGCGCTTAGATGAATACGATTTCTAATAACTTAAAAAGAATACGGACACGTATTTTGTGGTGGGATGAACTTGTGCGAATATGATTACAGAATATTGAAGTAATTGACCAACACATTTGTTTACTACAGATGGATTTGCGTTATAATCGGAGTTTAGTGTACAATATTTGCATAGCGAAAGACAAATAGAACTAACGGCCATGGAAATTGAAAGGGTAAGCTTTAAACTTTATACGTCAACATTTTTGTAGATCTATAATGGTCTGACGAAATAAACATTTTAAAAATAATGGTAAGTATTTAACAATCTTATCATAATGACTTTGAGAGCTTAAACATTATAAACCTGATTTTAAATTGCAGGCTTTAGAATCCAATAAACAAACAAGCGACCAAAAATAAGGAAAATAATCTTTGCTCAAGTTTCACATTTCAGGCGTTTTATATTTATGACACTATTACGATATATTGTATGCATTTTTTACTCTTAAAGGGGGGACTTCTTACGTGTGAGTGTGTGTGTGTGTGGGGGGGGGGGGATTACAGTGATTAACTCAACGTTTTCCTGCGCTGTTTGGATGTATGCTTTTTCATTTAATTGCTGACCAATGTTTGAAAAATGCTTTAAACAACCTTAACACTTTTGTTTTGGGAAAGAATACCCGACATACCCTTTTAATTTTTCAAAAAACATAGGTATTATACATAGTAATTTTATTTTGCAACACATTAGTCATCATTCATGTCGATATGTACTTCATTTTTGTTTGAAAATTCTGTTTTACTAAAAGTATTTTTTATAACCTTAAAACCGTGAACCGTGCCTTTTAAACTTGACTTGGGAAAATATTGAACATTACGTTAATTGTCTATATCCGGTATTACAACGTTAGTAACCGTTTTCTTGTTTACATACAGCTATAAATACATGTATAGTGGTGATTTCCCAACACAACATATTAATGTAGTTATTCAGTTTGCACATTTAAACTCTTCGGCTTGTTGCGTACACAGCGATATTATTATCTATATCAGGGGTATCACCGTGTTTCATTCGTTGTATGTTGATTTATAATTGAACGAATGCGTAAATAAATAAACTGTACTTCTTCGAAGTTCAAGCGCTGTACTTCCTGTGCTAGTCAGATGCCAAGTGGTATATCTAGACACACTCAGCTCACATCCTCTCCTTGAACAAAGGTTTAGTAAGTGGGCTTAACGAATAGGGTAAAAGGAAAGCCACTATATGTATATAGTTAAGATCAGATACGATTGTACATGCATAATATGTGTATGAAGTCAACGTATTTTTAATAAACAGTCAGGTTTTGGGTACCGTTCTTCATTTATACTATGTACAAGCGTAATTGCGCACTATTTTATCAATTATTTAAATAAACATACCCATACAATTTTATGTTGTATTTCATGTTTTATTTTACCATGTCTGCGAACGATCGATGTTCATTTTTATTAGATGCAGAGTTTTAAAAAGAAATGTCTTTTAAACAGATATACGGCGTTGATAGTTCAATCAATGAGATCATGGATAGCGAATGTCTTTTTCTGTGCAGTTCTTAGCTGCATCACACGCAGTACGTGATGTTACACGGAGTTTTCGCGGCTTATTTTGCATTATTACATATTGCTGGTCATAAACCTATAGATACAAAACAGAAACCCAAAAGAAGAATGGAAGTGAAATTAAAGCATATGAGTCAACCGGCCACACGCGAAGTATCCGTATATATATAGGCGCGTTGTTCAAACAAATCTGTTTAAGTGGTTTGTCGGGCATTGCTATTCGATTCGATTATTAACAGTATCGAGAATCATCGCGCTCATGCTTAATACATTTCTCAATATGGTGGAATAATTATTGTTAAATTAATCCAAATAATATGTATCATTGTATTGTTGAAAATACATTAATTATGTATTATTGACATACCATAATTATATTGCTGAATATCTTCATTTAACATATTTCTGGTCTAAAGAAAATTCCAGGTCACCTAGTTCACGGATAGCGTCTTCTAAAAAAAAATTCCAGGTCACCTAGTTCACGGATAGCGTCTTTAGTATATTACGATTATTTTACTGGCCGCGAACTCCGGTGATGATCTGTATATAAACTCTGATATTCACACACTGGCCGCGAATTGACCCGATACCTGGTTGAAATGCAATGAATTAAAGTGAGGCCTCGCTTCCACTGCTCTTTATACTATGTTAACATGTTGACAGGAATATGGAAGTAAGTACTAAATGTGAGAACATAGCCTTTAAGTAAAAACTCTTTTGCGCAAGCAATTCTCTGAAAATAAAAGGTGCACGCACAAACTGTATTGATGTCGAGAATTGAGTGTAAAACTGTTCTATCTATTAGATAAAATTGTTTCATGCAGTAAAACAGTGTTACAAAGACGCGGATATGTTTCCAATGTTCTGGTGGTATACTCAAATCAGCCAATGGAATTAATGAAGTGTATTCATTTGTACCTAGCAGCGGGAATTTTTTTTGACTTTTATTGGACACTTACAAAGGTCAGGTAAGGTGAAAAGCTGGCTTAATACAGCTACGCCGAAATAATCACAATATGAACAATCATTTACTTTATGATGTTCCTATTTTGCTATACGTGACTAGTGTGTGGTCTAAGAAAGTAGTCAAGTACCTGCAATAACATCGTCGGGCACCCCCGGTGTATTCATTACGTTACTCTCCATTCCTAGATGCATGAGCGGAGCGTAATCAGCAACCGTGGGTATCCGACGATGCAGCAATAATACAATTTACCGCTCTCATTATCCAATTTAAGAAAATGATTGTGATGAATGTATGAAGGGTATTTATAAAGGGAAGTCTTGTTTGAACTACTTTTTTGCACACGCACACGTAGGCAATATACATTTTTTACAAAATTTATTTTAGTATTTATTTCTATAATTTTCTATTATGTTCGCACCTAACAATAGAAATGAGATGATACGAACGCCGTCAGTTTTATTTTTGTGTTGAATGTGATACATACGTAGGATTCTAACGTGCTTTCATGGAGTTTTGCTTGATTGTAAACAGTGTATAATAGTATCAATAGAATCTCATACAATAGAATATCTATTACCATATTGTAAGGACTATGCACGAACTTCAAATTATCACTTTGACCTTGACCTTGAAGCGATTGCTATGGTTGTTTCACACACCGACCACAACTCCAAGTGTTCTCTGGGACCTTCTAGCGAGCGACACGGGCAGTCCCGGATTACCAATTGGACAGAGTTGGAACTGGATATGGGCCCAGAGACTTTTAGGGGCCCCATGATTACGTGACAAAATATTGTGTACTTACTAACTTGGTCAAATCTAATGACTTCACTAAGCCAATTATTTGATATAAATCGTATGTTCCGATTAAATGCTTGGCATTGTCTAACCAAGAAACACTCACTGATTATTTGCAAAACCGCATTTAAATTCTAAAAATAACAATTCAAATTTTGTATTAGCATTACGGTATTTAATGACATTGTATACCTATAAAAGAATATTGTCATTTAATGTCTTGCCAGCCTCTGAACAAGTAGGTTTATTTTAATCAAGTAATGATGCTGTAATGCATTAATGATGATTACGACGACGATGATGACAACGATGATGATGATGTTTTTGTTTAAACGATGATAACTGAAAAAGCAATTTAACACTGGATATGTATTAGTCAAAATCAACAGCAAACATAGAACAGAAACAAATCAAATTCTATCTTATATATGGGGCATTTCTGTGATAGTCGATATATCGCAAATGGCTTTGCCTGGCAGAATCGGTCGTTGTTTAATTTGAATGAGACATTAACATAACCGTGGTTTTATGTTTCTACCAGTTAATGTATTTTTTACAAGTACAACATTTCAATGAACGAAATCATGTTATTGTATATTTATGTGGATGATAACCTGTAAAAGACGGTTACGCAGAAAAAAACCTTCACAGAACAGAAGCAATTTACATACAAATAATCTATGCAATCATCTCTAAATTGGAAATAAGTATTTCCCTTTATCTGTCCGCAATCTCCCAATACATCCGACCATTTACGGCCGTAATCCTTTCTCGACAAGTATAACCTCATTTTCAAATCCTTTTTATGTAAATGCTCACGAAATTCAATGTCAAAACCGTATCCAAATGAAACAAAAATGTTGTTCGAAACGCGTTCTTATTAAAGCATCTTTTTAGTTATTGCAAAGTCATATTACCGGTATCTATTTGTTTTTAGCTCACCCTGGGAGCACAATATGCTCATGTTGAGCTGTTGTAATCGCCTTCTGCCCGTCTTGCGTCTTGAGGCGTCCTTGTTAACACTCTGGAGGCTAAATTTATTTGTCCGATCTTCATGAAGTTTTAAGTCTCAATAATTATCCAATCTTTATGAAATTTTGAAATTTGGTCAGAAAACTTGTTCTAGAGATATCTTTGATGAGTTCGAAAATGATTCTGGTCTGTTGAAAAACATGGCGGCCAGGCGGCGGGGTATTTTTCCTTATATGGCTTTAGTAAAATCTTGTTAACACTCTAGGGGCCACACTTATTGTCCGATCATCATGAAACTTAGTCAGAAAATTTGTCTCAGTGATATCTTGGACGAGTTAGAAAATGCTTCCGGTTGCTTGACAAACATGGCTGCCAGGGGCGAGGCATTTTTCCTAATATGGCTATATATAGCTACAGTAAATTAAGGAATATGTCTACCGAAATTAATCCATCGGCATTATGTATAAATAAAAATCGGTAACAAACTTCGATAATGCCCTTTGTGTTTTATATAAAGTTTTGATAAACCGATGTTAACTGGCAGAGAAATAAAATAGTGGGTCAACAAAATAAGATACGTCAACAACAGAAGCAAACATAGATACTGAACAAATCAAACCTCACGAAAGGTCGAAGCAAGACATTGATTGTATTCGACACAAAAAATACAAAATTCTGGCCTTAGTTACATTATATTGTTTATAATGAGAACAAAAGCTCCCACAGCTGTTCAACATCAATGTAATCTCGAAATAGTAGTTGTCAGCGCTGATAAAGCGTTCTGTTATAGCAAATGTTGTGTCACAAACGTAACGCAGAGTTTGAATCAGAAAAAAGGTGACCGTGGTTTGAGTTGTCATGAAACATATTGTTTGGGTAACAATAATCATGGAAGTGGTAGAGGGGAGGGGGAGTATTCTGGATTCACCATGAATTTAAGTCCGTCTCTCCGTAAACATGAACTTATCAGACAAATAACCCCTACGTTTTACAACTTGCAACACTCAAACTTGCATGAGCTGTTCCTTATAACTCGAACACTAAGCACATAAAATGAACTTAACCGTAATCGTTTTACTCAAAGTGTGTGTGGTCGTGCGTCGTGCAAAACTGTACTACACAGGCAGGTACGGACTGCGCACGAGGCACGAGATAGATCTATATTTTCTGAGATAGTCGATGTATCTCTAATGGTTTACCTTGCAGAATCGGTCGTTGTTAAATTTGAATGAGACACTAATTTTAGCATGGTTTTTGCTTCTCCCAATTTATTTATATTTCACATCTGCAAAATGAACTAAATCGGGTGTGCTTTGTGAAAATGTTTTCAACATCTTATTGTATATTAATGTGGGAAACCTGTAAAAGACGCAGAAAGAAAAAACACGTTATCAAGACGGAAGCAATTACGTTCAAACAATCTATGAAATAATCTGTAAGTTGGAAATTAGTATTTCCCGTTATCTGTCCGTAATCACCCAATGCATTCGACCATTTTCGGCCGTTACGCCTTCCAGATAAGTATCCATGCAAAGCGCTAAATTAATTAATTAGTCTTAGGTATCCACGATAAAGGAATGGAAATTGCAAGCGCAAGTGCATTTATTATCACAACGTTTCAACAGAGTGTTCATCCGTTTGTTAACTCGACTATTCGCAGATACGTCCGAGCTATTCTAATCATCTGTGTATCTCAAGTTAAGGTAAACGTGCAACCTTTCCATACAACTGTCTCAACTACACGTAATCAACTGAAACTTCCAACGTGTGTTGGGGTCGTTGCGCAAGGTCACTGACTAATTTCCATACTTCATAGCTGCAACTGAACCTCGTGGTAATGAGAACATATGTTGGGGTAAATGTGGAACTCCAAGATATCAGCGTATGCAGGTATTCAATTGCTTCACAAATGTGTTCGGGGCCAATGTATGATCTATTTTATACTAAGAATTAAATAATTGGTTAATATCGATATAAGTGTGTTTACCATAGAGGTTCAATTAAAACTTCACACGTGTGTCGGGGTCATTTCCCGATATCTTTGACCAAGATACCAAACTCTGACCTGTAACTTAAAAGAATCATTCCCACTTTTTGTGATTAGAATACGTGTAATGTATGTAATCGGGCAATACAATAATGCAACTTTTTATACTAAATGTATTCAAGTAAAACTTCGAACTTTTGTTCGGGGTCATTGTGTGAGATCACTGACCACGTTCCATAACTCAGAATTTTTTCCCATATTTACTTAGTTAATTGGTTAAGGTAACGTGCAACATTTCTATTTTGCTGTTTCTAATACAAGTATTTAATTGAAACATCAGAAATGCGTTAGCGATTAATGTGTGCGATCGATGACAAAGTTCTATACCTCAGAACTATGTCCGATTATGTACCTAGAAAATTGGTCAAAGTAAACGTTCAGCATATCCATATCGCTGTTTCTCCAACAGATATTCACCTTTAACTTCACGCATGTGTTTGAGGCTATTGTGCAAGTGCAATTACCAAGCTCAATAACTCTGAATTGCTAATAAGCACAAGTAAACCACTTGCTTTTGCTCGACTATCCACCGAGCCATACAATGCCCCAAAATGTTGGCCCTTTTCCTTAACGTCCGTGTTGTGATCTGGTCAAGGTGAATGTGCAACTACGCCACATCACTGTTTCTGCTATAGGTGTTCACTTGAACATCACACATGTTTCTGGGGCTCAAGGGTGGGATTGCACTGAGACGTGTTTCGTCAAAGTCCGTGTAACATAATATGGAAAAACGGGTTTCCGCAAATTCCTGTAATTTTATTTGCTGTTATGCTGTGCGTTTTTTATATACAGTCAATTGAATGCAAGTAATTAAACCTGAAACAATCAAATCTTGTTGCCTGGCATGGTCACTTTACTTGTTTTCATTTAAAAATGCCGCTTTAAGTTTAGTGTAGACATTAAACATCAACTTTGCCGCTGCGGTCTTTCTATCACGAGACTGACGCAAAAAGTTCATTAAATATCAAAGTGGGCGCATTTTCTAAGGACAGCACAGGGTTTTCATAAATAATTAAGAGCAAACAGAAACCCCTAGGTCAATGCAATATCGTGCCTGATTATCTTATAAATAATTGATGCATATCTAATTGCGCCGAACACTAAAACATTGTGTATGGCCCAAAAACAACGCGCTGAATTGCAAATCTGAGTTAATATCTTTGCTTGATAATCTTATAACAAACATTATTATAAAACAATTTGTGAAGCATTAACGAAATCATTCCGATGTATGTTCAATTGTACGGCATACTCAGACGCGGTAAATCGAAAATGCGTCCTAACCTTTAAAACAGAATCTTTCATAACATAATTTCTTGTTGAATGCAATCAACGCTTTCCGAACAGAACTCGAAACTGATGATATTTGTTGTGGTAATAGCTGTTTTAACTTAAGATAGAAAAATCGGGACGCGCGTATCCATAGACAGCTTTGCGACAATCGTCTGAAAATGTCATCTGCGAATTGTATCCTCTGACAGCCACATCCAATGACACTGTATCAGCAGACAATTAATTCCATAATGGAGTTTCCGTAGATATTCGATGTTTCACGATTGGTCCAATGACAGCAATGGCGAGTTGTCGTTTCCATGCTCGCACATACAATTTTCGCATACAGCTATGCTGGTTCCATTCAAATCTCTGCGCGAAGGTTCTAATGACCGCTGATGCCAGTCAATAGTTTCAATCGATAAAAACTGTTTACGAGCCTGCTGCATAAAAACGCGCTTATAACAACATGATGTCTGTTTAGATTTATATTCCATCGGACTACAACCGCAATTACTGTTTTCTTGCGTCAGGAGTATTGCTAAACATACATATGCAGCGTGCGTGTTTAAGACGCATAATTGACTTTAAATTTTACTTTAAGTGGATTTTGTCGTGGTGATGTTAAAGTGTTTCGATATATTCTCGATAATATTTTACACGTGCAACCAGAGTTTGAAAATGTAATTTGCTTTCTCATTGGTTAAAAATATTACAAAATTATAAAACAGTATGTATCCTGTTAAATAATCTCTATTTTAGTAGTTTGATCAACCCTAGAAAATTGAGGATTATGATACAGTCTTTTATAAAGTACACTGATATTCTGTCACAATGGTACACATGATGAAGTTGGCTTCCTGTATCGAATATAGATGTATTGATTTATTAGTTCATGTATTGCTAACTGTCAAGACATAAGTTAAAATACATCAATAGTTAAAGCATATATTATGCAATTAAATATATTTCGTTATCACATAAAATATGTGAAAATTTCCTTTGATTGATATACATGTATATCAAACTATTTGATGCAACGATCCGAGTGATCGATACAGTAAATGAAACCTATTCTATAAATAAACACACCTAATGGTGGCTATCTAGATAACGTGTATACTCAACAATAATTTAGTTTTCAGTATATACCTTCTAACGTTGTGTTGGATACGTAATATAATTGTGCTGGAATGAAATTGTGCGAATATGGAAGTAATTGAACAACACATTTGTTAACTACAGATGGATTTGAATTATACTTGGACTTTTGTTTACAATATTTGCTTAGCGAAAGACAAATAGACATAACGGCCATGGAAATTGAACGGGTAAGCTTTAAACTTTATACCTCAAAGATTTTTTTATAACTGTCTGACGAAATTAACCTTTTAAAAGTGATCGTTAGTATTGAACAATCTTATCATTATGACTTTTAGTGCAAAAACCGGATTTATAATTGCAGGCTTCATAACACAATAAACAATATAAACAATATACTTAAACAAGCGACCAAAATAAGGAAGATAATCTTTGCTCAAGTTGTTCATTTCAGGCGTTTTATATTTATGACACTATTACGACATCTTGTATGGATTTTTTTAATTCTTAAAGGGGGAACTTCTGGCGCGCATGTGTGTGTGTGTGTGTGTGTGTGTGTGCGTGCGTGCGTGCGTGCTTGCGTGCGTGCGTGCGAACGTGCGTGCGTGCGTGCGTGCGCGCGCGTGCGTGCCTGCGCGCGCGTGTGTGTGTGTGTGTGTGTGTGTGTGTGTGTGTGTGTGTGTGTGTGTGTGTGCGTGTGTGTGTGTGTGTGTGTGTGTGTGTGTGTGTGTGTGTGTGTGTGTGTGTGTGTGTGTGTGTGTGTGTGTGTGTGTGTGTGTGTGTGTGTGTGTGTGTGTGTGTGTGTGTGTGTGTGTGTGTGTGTGTGTGTGTGTGTGTGTGTGTGTGTGTGTGTGTGTGTGTGTGTGTGTGTGTGTGTGTGTGTGTGTGTGTGTGTGTGTGTGTGTGTGTGTGTGTTAGTGTGTGTGTGTGTGTGTGTTCATGGGGTTGGGGATTAAAATGATTAACTGAACGTTTTTTCTGCGCTGTTTATATGTATGTTTTTAGCTCACCTGAGCACAACGTGCTCATGGTGAGCTTTTGTAATCGCCTTTTGTCCGTCGTCCGTTGTCCGTCGTGCGTTGTGCGACGTCAACATTTGCCTTGTTCACTCTCTAGAGGCCATATTTATTGTCCAATCTTCATGACATTTTGTCAGAAGATTGGTTTCAATGATATCTTGAATGAGTTCGATAATGGTTACGTTTGCTTAAAAAAACATGGCTGCCAAGGGGCGGGGCATTTTTCCTTACATGGCTATATATGGCTATAGCAAAATCTTGTTATCACTATAGATGCCACATTTATTGTCCGATCCTCATAAAACTTGGTCAGAAGATTCATCCCAATGATATCTTGAACGGGTTTGAAAATGATGTCCGTTGGTTGAAAAACATGGCCGCCAAGGGGCGGGGCATTTTTCCTTATATGGCTATAGTAAAACCTTGTTAACACTCTAGAGGCAACATTTATTTTCCGATCTTTATGAAACTTGCTCAGATGATTTGTCCCAATAATATCTTGGATGAGTTCAAAAATAGTAACCTTGGCTTGAAAAACATGGCTGCCAAGGGGCGGGGAATTTTTCCTTATATGGCTATATATATAGCTAAAGTAAAATCTTGTTAACTTTCTAGTTTGCTCAATCTTCATGAAATTTGGTCAGAACATTGGTTTCCTGTGTAGTATTGGTTTTATTATGTCAATATTATGTGACATTACCTGTGTTATGTAATTTTTCATAACACAGAATTTTCATAGTTAACATAACTGTTTTAGTCATTAACACTTATGATAAGCCTTTCAACTAAGATATAACTGAAAGAAAGACAACATGTACATGATTTTGCAGTATTTATGCAGTATTTATCTCCCTTGTTTAACCTGTTTCAGTAATCTATTTTTAGTTATGCTCTGGAATTTCGGAAGATATTGATCATTGATAAATACACTGTTCTGAGGGAAAATTGACTACTCTGCCATTGATCTCTTCTTAACTGTATAAAATAAGCTGTTTGGGCTGATTTAAACACCTCTTGATGCTTTCTTGAAAAGTTAACAGCTCTTGAAAAAGGTTGGAATTTTGAAATAATTAAACTCTAAATTATTTTTTACACCAGCATCAAGACATTTTGGCATTATTTTCTAAATTATTCTTATTATTTAGATTATTTTCATTTGGCATTTTCTAAATTAGAAAGACTCTATTCTATTTTAATAACTATAGTAAATTTTTCTTATTTTTACATATGATTCACTGAAGTTTCCTAATATCCATAAATATTGTTCTTTAGATTAAATAAGACCTATTTTGTAAACTAGATTTTTGAAGCACTTTCTAGACTAACAGTAACTTATATTTATATCAGTTTTTTGGACAGATTTTGAACTTCTTTTAACATTCATTAAGGTATTTGCTGTATGTTGTTCATTTTTGTAACGTTACTTAGATTCTTTAGACTTGGCTTGTACCTGTTCTTAATTTTCTGTCATTGTTCTTTATTTTCCGAGTTCTTGGAATAAAAATTAGTTATTTTTGTTAAAGCTGCCTTGGCTTTCACTTATAAATAAATTCTTTGAGTGTATTTAGGCGCCCATGACTGAACGCCTTTAGTTAATTGAATTACAACCAGTCAGTATATTCATCCTGACCGGAAATAATTGTTTGTTAAATAAATATTTCCGCATTACATAAGTGCTTACAAAGTTACATAACTTGTAACCGTCCTGTGACCGGTTCATTTGCGTTAGCGAAGGAGACCGAACTACCACACCTGGATAGGACAGTTGAGTTCGATAATGGTTTGGATCGGTAAAAAAATATGGCCGCCAGGGGGGGTCTTTTTCCTTATATTTATATAGTAAAAAAGCTTGTGAACACTCTAGAAGTCACATGTTTTGCCTAATCATCATGAAATTTTGTAAAAACATTAGTTATGTGGATGTCTCGGACGAGTTTGAAAATGGTCGTGATCCGTGAAAAAACATGGCCGCGAGGGAGTGGGGCACTTTTTCATTATATGTATATAGTGACAACATGTGAACAGTCTAGAAGACACATTTTTCCCAATCTTCCTGAAATTTGGACATATCTTGGAAGAGTTAAAAATGGTTTAGGTCTGTTTAAAAAAACATGGCCGCCAAGGGGCCATTTGTTGTTAATTCTTCATTATACTTGGTTAGAACATTTGTTCCATTGATATCTTGGGCTGCAAAGAACAGGTCATTTCTTTTTATCTCAGGTGAGCGACTTTGGGCATTTCAGGTCCTCTTGTTGTATTTTATTGCTGTCCAATGTTTGAAAAAGGCTTAAAAACCGTAACACATTTGTTTTGAGAAAGAATACCCGATATACCCTTTTAATTTTTCAAAAACAAAGGTATTATACATAGTAATGTTATTTTGCAACACATAAGTCATCATTCATGTCGATATGTACCTCATTTTTGTTTGAAAATTATGTTGTACTAAAAGTGTTTTTCCAACTTAAAACCGTGAAACCGTGCCTTTTAAACTTGACTTGGGAAAATATTGAACATAACGCTAATTGTGTATATCCGGTATTACACAAAGTATTGATAGTAACCGTGTGCTTGTTTACATACAGCTAAAACATGTACAGTGGTGATTTCACAACAAAACATATTGATGTAGTTAATCAGTTTGCACATTTAAACGCTTCGGCTTGTTGCGTACACAGAGATATTATTATCTAAATTAGGAGTATCACCGCGTTCCATTTGTTGAATAGTGATTTATAATTAAACGAATGCGTAAATAAGTAAACTGAAATACTTCGATGTTCAATCACTGTAGATCTACTTCCTGTACTAGTCAGATGCCAAGTGTTATATCTAGACACACTCAGCTCACATCCTCTCCTTGAACAAAGGTTAAGTAAGTGGGCTTAACGAAGAGGGTAAAAGGAAAGCCACTTTATGTATACAGTTAAGATCAGAAACGATTTTACATGAATGGTAATGTGTGTATGAAGTCAACGTATTTTTTAATAAACAGCTAGGTTTTTGGTACCTTTCTTCATTTTAACTATATACAAGCGTAATGGCGCCCTATTTTATCAACTATTTTAATGATAGCAACTCATTCTTTAAGAAGTATAAGTATACATCGGAAATTGTCGAATCACTCTCAGTAGCTTATTGAAAAGCGAGAGTTAGACAGGTGGTTAGCGTATATATATATATATATATATATATATATATATATATATAATATATATATATATATATATATATATATATATATATATATATATATATATATATATATATATATATCTGTATATATATCTATATCTATCTATATATATATCTCTCTATAATCTCTCTCTATATCTCTCTCTCTCTCTCTCTCTCTCTCTATCTCTCTCTCTCTCTATCTATCTCTCTATATATATATATATAACGATGTATCCAACTCAAAATATCCGGAAAACGGGGTGCATCGCTTTGAACAGCCATAACGTCATCAATTGTGCAGCGATGTTCACGATCTTGGTCTTATTCAACGCAGAAATGAATGGGTCAAATTTTAAGAAATAACACAATACGCAACTCGCGTAACCTACTTGACACCGATCAGAAAGAATTAATGAATGAAATCTTCAGTTGTAAAGACACACCTTCGCATTGGACCAATGAGATCACTCGTGTGTTTAAAATGTCAGTTAGTTGAAATGTATGTAAACAAAGGTTTCAAACGGCGCTGGACAGTTAGTTAGCATAATGCAACGGCAAGCACGGTAAGAATGTTTTTTTCATACGTTTTATTAGCTTACCTGTCACGAAGACATGGTGAGCTTATGTGACCGTGTGATGTCCGGCGTCCGTATGTGTGTGCGTGTGTGCGTGCGTGTGTGTGTCCGTCAACAATTTGTTTGTGTAGACAGTAGAGGTCACAGTTTTCATCCAATCTTTATGAAATTTGTTGAGAATGTTTATCTTGATAAAATCTAGGTTGTGATTGTATTTGGGTCATCTGGGGTCAAAAACTAGGTCACTAGGTCAAAACCTAGGTCACATAAAAGGTCAAATAGTAGAAAAACCTTGTGTAGACAATAGAGGTCGCAGTTTTCATCCAATCTTTATGAAATTTGGTCAGAATGTTTATCTTGAACGAAATATAGGTTGGGATTGTGTTTGGTTTCTCTGGAGTCAAAAACTAGGTCACTAGGTAAAAATCTAGGTCAAATAATGGAAAAACGTTGTGTACACAGTAGAGGTCACAGTTTTCATCCAATCTTTATGAAATTTGGTCAGAATGTTTATCTTGATAAAATCTGGGTTAGGACTGTATTTGGGTCATCTGGGGTCAAAAACTAGGTCACTAGGTCAAAAACTAGGTCAAATAATATAAAACCTTGAGTAGACAATCGAGGTCGCAGTTTTCATCCAATCTTAATGAAATTTGGTCAGAATGTTTATCTTGATGAAATCTGGGTTGGGATTGTATTTGGGTCATCTGAGGTAAAAAAACTAGGTCACTAGGTCAAATGATAGAAAAACCGTCAACAATGTGTTTGTGTAGACAGAAGAGGTCACAGTTTTCATCCAATCTTTATGAAATTTGGTCAGAATGTTCTTGATGAAATCTGGGTTGGGATTGTATTTTAGTCATCTGGGGTCAAAGACTAGGTCACTAGGTCAAAAACTAGATCAAAAACTAGGTCACTAGTTCAAGTAAATGAAAAACCTTGTATAGACAATAGAGGTCACAGTTTTCATCCAATCTTTATGAAATTTGATCAGAATGTTTATCTTGATAACATCTGGGAATGGGATTGTATTTGGGTCACCTGGGGTCAAAAACTAGGTCACTAGGTCAAATGATAGAAAAACCTTGTGTAGACAATAGAGGTCACAGTTTTCATCTAATTTTTTATGAAATTTGTTCAGAATGTTTATCTTTATGAAATCTGGGTTGGGATTGTAGTTGGTTAGTCAGGTGAGCGATTCAGGGCCATCATGGCCCCCTTGTTGAATTATGGTATCGAGGTCCCAGAACTTTGCAGGTGAAATGCCCTTTGCTCCGTGAATATTTCATTCATTTAACCTGTCTGATCGATGTCAAGTAGGTCATGTGAGTTGTGTATCCTGCTATTTCTTAAAAGTTGACCCAGCATTTGAAAAACTATTGCAAGACGTGTACATTTCCAGAACGAAAATTCCTGATTTCGAATAAGACCGCGATCGTTAAAATCGCTGCACAATTGATTACGTTATGGCTGTTCAAAGCGATGCACCTGCACCCCTTTTTAGGGTGATTTTGAGCTGGATGCCTTGTATATATATATATATATATATTTGATAGTGAAACTTTTTTTTCAGAAAAATTGATTTTTCGTTATAATATGATTATTTATCAAAATGATAATTTCACTAATTAATATCATAACAACACGCTAACCACCTGTGAGAACAGCTAGATCACGTGTTATTCTTTAAAGTCATTATGAAGAACACATTTCTATAATCATCTCTACGATCTGTATTTATTTTCTGGTGGAAATAGAGTAAACACCGAACCGTATTCTGTATTAATTACATATGTACGAAAACATACCCATACACTTTTATGTTGTATTTCATGTTTTATTTTACCATGTCTTCGGACGATCGATAGAGATATTGCTTTCAAAATTAAACGTTTTATGTTTTTATTATATACATAGTTTAAACAAATCACAATAAGGACAATAATTTTCTTTAAGGTGTACCATGGCTGCTATATGTTACTATTTCGTGGTCCTAGAAAGTATTCATGTACCAGCAATAATACAATTTACCGTTCTCATTATCGAATTCAAGAAATTGATTGTGATGTATGTATGAAGTGTGCGTATAAAGTGAAGTCTTCTTTGAACTACATGTTTGCATACGTACAAGTAAGCAATATACACTTATAACAAAATTTATTTTAGTAGATCTTCTATGTATTTCTATTATTTTCGCACCTAACAATAGAAATGAGATAATACGAGCGCGCTCTGTTTTCTTTTGTTAGTGAATGTGATACATACGTAGGATTCTTTCATACTTTCATGGAGTTTTGTTTGTTTTCAAACAGTGTATAATAGTTTATATAAATAGAACCTCATACTATAGAATCATTATAAGCATATTGAAACGACCATGCAAAAACTTCAAGTAATCTCTACGACCTTGACCTTGGAGCGATTTACACGGTTGTTTCACACACCCACTACAACTCTAAGTTGCCTCGGTGACATTCGAGCGAGCGACACGGGCCGTCCCGGATTACCCATTGGGCAATTTGGGAAACTGGATATGGGCATAGCGACTTTTAGGGGCCCCATTATACCTTGACGAAATATTTTGCTACTACCGGTACTAACTTGGCCAATTATTTTATATCAATGTTATGTTCCGATTAAAGGCTTGACATTGTCTGACCGAGAAACACTTACTTATTATTTGCAAAACCGTTGTTAAATTCTCAATCTAACAATTATAACTTCGTATTGCATTACGGTATTTTAATGACATTTTATACCTTTAAAAGAATATTGTCAAATTTTATGTCTTTCCAGCCTTGGTACTGGTAGGCTTATTTTAATCGAGTGATGATGCTGTTGATGATTATGAACAAAAAGAAGTTTATGATGATGATTGCAACCTCTTTACATACTGAAGTGAAATTACCACGTTCAGTCGCACGAGTTTATTCTTTACGCAAAAAGAAACTAAGAAATGTCAGAAAGGCCGCTGTCCCTTTTTCCCTAAGCATTTTTAATACAAAATAAGAGACACTTTGATTTAGAAATAATGATGATGATGATGATTATGATAATGATGATGATGATGATGATGATGATGATGATGATGATGATGATGATGATGATGATGATTGATTGATTGACCATTGAGTTGAGTTCTAATTAAACATAACGCGTGGGTTACAATGATCATTACAAACTAGGTAGAAGGGTAGTGGGATATTCTGGACTCACCATGAATGTCAGTCCGTCTATCCGTAAACAATAACTTGTCCGAAGAATAACTCCCACGCATTTCAATGGGCAACTTTCAAACGTGAATTCACTGTTCCTTTTAACACGAAATAGAGCATATTCTATTTTTATTATCTTAAGAAAGATGTTGCTAAAGTTGGCTCCTTTTTACAATTTCAACAACATGAGAGTAATAACTTAACACACTACGACAAACGTAGTCAGGTTATCCGTCACTGTTGCGACAAGCTTTTGTTGGTTTCGACAGCAAATTTGAAATCTAGACGGATTTCAGAAGCCATGAGAAGCATGTTGTCCATGAAAAATGCGTGACCATTGTGTCTAAAAGCAGAAGACATATGACAACTATTCGAATAAATTATCTTTTGAAAAAAAATGTTTAAAAAAGATATACTGCCTTGTTTATGTTGGTATTAAATAACAAGATAATAAAATAACTGTAAATAAATTTATAAATTGTATACATATTTCCATTTGTTTGATTTGATGATTTTCATAAAATTAGCACAAACTTATTTCTTTAATACTAAAATGCTGTTAATGCCTGTTAATGGAGTTCACTTTCAGGCGAGTTCGTTAACAAATAGCATTTCAGTATCGGACAATAATACTTAAACTTATGCAAAACCGTACAACACAGGCAGGTAAGGACTGTGCACGAGGCACGAGATAGATCTACATGTATCTTATATATGGGGCATTTCTGAGATAGTCGATGTATTGAAAATGGTTTTGCCTGGAAGAATCGGTCGTTGTTAAATTAAAATAAGACATTAACTTCAACGTGGTTTTATGTTTCTACCAGTTAATGTAGTTTTAACAAGTACAACATTTCAACGAACTAATTCGGGTGTGCTTTGTGAAAATGTTTTCAAATGTTATTGTATATTTATGTGGGTGAAAACCTGTAAAAGACGGTTACGCAGCAAAAAAATCACAGGAAGGCAGCAAGTTACCTACAAACAATCTATGCAATCATCTCTAAATTGGGAATACTTATTTCCCCTTTATCTGTCCGCAATCTCCCAATACATTCGACCATTTTCGGCCTTAGTGCTTCCTCGATAAGTATAACTTTATTTTCAAATCCTTTTGTATGTAAATGCTCACGAAAGTCAATGGCAAAATTGTATCCAAGTGAAACATAAATTTCGTTAGAAATGCGCTCTTACTAAAGCATCTTTTTAATTATTGCAAAGCCATATTACCGGTATCTATGGTATTTTAGCCTACCGGAGCACAATGTGCTCATGGTGAGCTTTTGTGATCGCCTTTTGTGCGTCTTGAGTCGTGCGTCTTGAGGCATCAACGTTTGCCATGTTAACACTCTGGAGGCTACATGTATTGTCCGATCTTCATGAAGTTTGGTCAGAATAATACTATTTAAGTCACAATTATTATCCAATCTTCATGTTATTTGGTCAGAAAACTTGTTCTAGAGATATATTGGATGAGTTCGAAAATGATTCTGGCCTGTTAAAAAACCTGGCAACCAGGCGGGGCATTTTTCCTTATATGGCTATGGTAAAACCTTGTTAACACTCTATGGGCCACATTTATTTTCCGATCATAATGAAACGTAGTCAGAAAATGTGTCTCAATGATATCTTGGACGAGTATTTAAATGCTTCCGGTTGCTTGAAAAAACATTGCCGCCAGGGGCAAGGCTTTTTTCCTGATATGGCTATATATAACTTCGGTAAGTCTCATTTACAGTTTACACTTTATCAGCTACAATTAAGTCCGATTTTCATGAAACTTGGTCAGAATATTTGTCCAAATAATATCTTGGACGAGTTCAAAAATGGTCCCTATTGGTTGAAAAACATGGCCGCAATTGGGCTTGGCATTTTTTTTCTTAAATGGCTGTAGTAAAAACTTGTCAACACTCATAGTCCAATCTTTATGAAACTTGGTCAGAACATTTGTTCTAAAGCTATCTTAGATTAGTTCGAAAATGGTTCTGGTCTGTTAAAAACATGGTGACCAGACGGCGGGGCATTTTTCGTTTTATGGCTATATACACTCTAGAGACCTTCATGAATCAGAAAGGTTTTCCTAATTATATCTTGGGCAAACACGAAAATGGTTCCAATTGCTTGACAAAACATGACCGTCAGGCGGCGGAGCATTTTTTTCATATATGGCTATATATTTCTATAGTAAAACCTTTCCCGATCTCTATAAAACTTGGTCAGAAGATTTTTTCCAATGATATACTGAACGATTTCAAAAATGGTGCAGTTTGATTGAAAAACCTGACCGCCATGGTGAAAGGGCGGGGCCTTTCTCCTTATATGGCTTTAGTAAAAACTTGTTTACACCCTAAAAGTCACATTAATTTTCAAATCTTCATGAAACTCGGTCAAAACATTTGTTTTAGTCACATATTGAATGTGTTCTTACGTGGTTATGGTCTGTTTGAAAACATGGTCGCCAGGGAATTTTTGCTTATATGGCTAATGTAAGACCTAATAAGCACTCTAAAAGTTACATGTATAGTTCATTCTTCAGGAAACTTGGTCAAAACATGTGTTGTTCTTACGATATCTTGGGCTGCATATAACAGTTCAGTTCATTTTAATCTCTGGTGAGCGACTTTGCGCCTTTCATGTCCTCTTGTTTATAAAACGTTCTAAGGAAAAAGGGCGGGGCGAGCGGCTTCATTTACATTTCTTAGTACCACTCTTTGTTGATCTCTTTGTGAATAGAGTATCGCCTTTCGACACATTCAATGCTTTTTAAATATCAGTCTCTTATGTGAGTAAAGACGAATGCGTACATATAACGAGAAACACGCGTTTATCGATATGTATGTATTTATCGTGATCAAAGCCAATGTGTCAGACACATTTGAGCTTCAATTCATATTAATATGATTGTACCCAAATTAAGAAATATGTCTACCGAAATTAATCCATCGGCATTTTGTATAAATACAAATCGGTAACAAACTTTAATGATGTCCTTTATGCTTTATATAAAGCTTTGATAAAACGATGATACCTGTCAGAGAAATAAAATAGTGGATCAACAAAATAAGATACGTCAACAACAGAAGCAAACAAAGATCCTGAACAAATCAAACCTCACGAAAGGTCGCGGCAAGAAATTGATTGTATTCGACACAAAAAATACAAAATGCTGGCCTAATGCAAACACATCAATTTGCGATTGTTACATTCTGTTGTTGATGCTAAGAACAAAAGCTCCCACAGCTGTTCAACATCAATGTAATCTCGAAGTAGTCGTTGTAAGCACTGATAAAGCGCTCTGTTATGCAAATGTTGTGTCACAAACGTAGTATACAGAGTTTGAATCAGAAAACAGTTGACTGTGGTTTGAGTTGTCATGAAACATAATGTTTGGGTAACAATTATCATGGAAAAAGTGGTATAGGGGAGGGGGAGTATTCTGGATTCACCATGAATTAAAGTCCGTCTCTCCGTAAACATTAAATTATCCAACAAATAACTCCTACGCTTTACAACTTGCAACACTCAAACTTGCATGAACTGTTCCTTATAACTCGAACACTAAGCACATAAATATTGTTTGTGGTCGTGCGTCGTGCAAAACCGTACAACACAGGCAGGTTAGGACTGTGCACGAGGCACGAGATAAATCTTTCAAAATGTCGCATTACAGAGATAGTCGATGTACCTCAAATGGTTTACCTTGCAGAATCGGCCATTGTTAAATGCAAATGAGACAGCATGCTTTTTGTTTCTCCCAGTTCATTTATCTTTAACAATTGCAAAATGAACTAATTCGAGTGTGCTTTGTGAAAATATTTTCAACATGTTATCCAATGCAGAGCTCCATATAAGGATTTGGTGTAATGGATATTTCATTCCCTGATATTATTGTTAAAGCGTATTTTACTCGTTTGTTTCAGCCATAAAGGATATTTAGGAATATGTAGGGGTATTTTCCATAGAAAACTGACAAAGTAAATGGCGTTTTTAATTGAGAAATATTATTTTTTGTTATTTATATTATCAAATGCAAACAGAATGAATTGAAAATGATGATATGAATAGATTTTCTTTAAAAATATTTCCGCAGGGGCAACTGGTCGCTTAAAACGTCCATTTTTTTATCCACAAGCATGATGGGTCGCCATTTTATTACAAGCTTATTTTGATTGACTTACTTTTGATTCAAAGGTTTACTTACACTAAAATGTCAACTGGATTATTGGTTAAACCGGTTACGCTTTAAATCGATTTAAAATACGTACCAAGATTTGAATTGCGTTTTGTTACGTACTGGGCCGATTTTTAATGCGTTTTTTTATATATTTAAATGCGTATATACGCATGTACTCCTCTTATCTGGAGCTCTGTGTTATTGTATATTTATATTAATGAAAAGCTGTAAACGACGGTTACGCATAAAAAAAAACAAATCCACAAGATGGAAGCAATTTGACAATCAAACAATCTTTGAAATAATCTCTAAGTTTGAAATTAGTATTTCCCGTTATCAGTCCGCAATCTCCCAATACATTCGACCATTTTCGGCCGTAACGCCTTCTTGATAAGTATCCATGCACAGCGCTTAATAAATAAATTAGTCTCAGGTATCGATGATAAAGAAATTGGAATTGAGAGTGCAAGTGCATTTATTATCACAACGTTTCAATACAGTTCTAAGTCAGGCCCCAGAGAGAGAGTAGAACTAGATTATTCATCCGTTTGTTAACTCGACTATTCGCAGATTAGGCCGAGCTATTCTAATCGTCTGCGTTAATGCTCAAGTTAAGTTACACGCGCAACCTCTCCATACCACTGTCTACACGTATTCAACGTCCAACGGGTGTCGGGGTCGTTTCGCAAAGTCACTGACTAATGCCCATACCTCTTAGCTGCAACTGAACCATGGTGGCCTTTTTATGTCCCCCACTATAGTAGTGGGGCACATATTGTTTTTGCCCTGTCTGTTGGTTGGTCTTTTGGTTGGTCTGTTGGTTGGTTGGTCTGTACGTTGGTTGGTTTGCGCCAACTTTAACATTTTGCAATAACTTTTGCTATATTCATTATAGCAACTTGATATTTGGCATGCATGTGTATCTCATGGAGCTGCACATTTTGAGTGCTGAAAGGTCAAGGTCAAGGTCATCCTTCAAGGTCAGAGGTCAAATATATGTGGCCAAAATCGCTCATTTTATGAATACTTATGCAATATTGAAGATAGCAGCTTGATATTTAGCATGCATGTGTATCTCATAGAGCTGCACATTTTGAGTGCTGAAAGGGCAAGGTCAAGGTCATCCTTCAAAGTCAGAGGTCAAATATATGCGGCCCAAATCGCTTATTTTATGAATACTTTTGCAATATTGAAGATAGCAACTTGATATTTGGCATGCATGTGTATCTCATGGAGCTACACAATTTGAGTGGTGAAAGGTCAAGGTCAAGGTCATCCTTCAAAGTCAGAGGTCAAATATATGTGGCCCAAATCGCTTATTTTATGAATACTTTTGCAATATTGAAGATAGCAACTTTATATTTGGCATGCATGTGTATCTCATGAAGCTGCACATTTTGAGTGGTGAAAGGTCTTGGTCTAGGTCATCCTTCAAGGTCAAAAATATGGCTCATGTAATGCCACTTCTGCAATATTGAAGCTAGCAATTTTATATTTGAAATGCATGTGTATCTCATGGAGCTGCACATTTTGAGTGGTGAAGGGTCAAGGTTAAGGTCATCCTTCAAGGTAAAACGTCTTATAAGGGGACATTGTGTTTCACAAACGCATCTTGTTGTAATGAGAAAATGTGTTGAGGTAAGAATGATTCCTCCTTTTTGAGATAAGAAAATGTGTTTATCCATGTAAACATGCAGTACCATAATGTAACCTTTTCTACTACAGATATTCAATTAAGCACAAGTTGACCATTTTCTTTAGCTCGACTATCCACCGAGCTATACAATTCACCAAAATGTCGGCCCTTTTCGTTAACGTCCGTGTTATGATCTGGTCAAGGTTAACGTGCAACTAAGCCACATCACTGTTTCTGCTACAGGTATTCACTTGAAACATCACACATGTTTCTGGGCCGCATGGTGGGATCGCATTGAGGCATGTTTCGTCAAGACAGTGTAACAGTAAAAATAGACAAACTGGTTTCCGCAAATTGCTGTAATTGTTCAGTAATGTTGTGCGTAATTATCTTCGATATACACATGTACAGTCAATTAAATGCAAGTAATTAAAACTGAAATAAGGAAATCGTGCTGCTTGGCATGGTCAATTTACTTGTTTTAATTTAAAACTTGCCTGCTTTAAGTTTAGTATAGACATTCAAAATCAAATATGTCATTGCGGTCATTTTATCACGTGACTGACACAAAAAGTTCATTATAATATCAAAGCGGACGCATTTTCTAAGGACAGCACGTGGTTTTCATAAATAATTAAAGGAAAGCAGAAATCCCCTAGATTCGTGCAATATCTAGACTACCTTATAAACAATTGACGCCATTTTATTACAGGAGCACCATGTGCTTACTCTGTTTCGTTGGCGCAGAGCGCGTGGTCATAATATCAAAGGGGGTGCATGTAAGCCATGCATCAGCGGGGTTTAAGCAAGCTTTTGAGATATATGTAGTAAATATTTCGTGATTTCGTTTACAGTCATCGAACAATTGGCATATTTCGTTCATTTAAGTGTTGCATGGGTAATACATTAATTTCGCCATGACGTACTTCTCTAACACGACATCATTCCTTTAAACGTAGATACTAGTTAGGTATCGTTTACGTTCATACCCCTACTGATATTAAATGGCTGTCATATTATTTTAGAAACTTTTGCATTTGGTTTCGGTGTGGTAGCTTACACAGTTATAACATAATTCCGTAGTATTGTCAAACATAAGTATAATGCATTTAAATCATTTTTGCAGTTACTCTATATATGCAGTTTAAGTCGTTAAGCTGTTTACCATTTATTATTCATTTGCTGTCAATTAATTCTAGGAACATCGTATTTGTATATTCGGGAGCTTAGGTTTTCAAAGTGATAATTATTTTGATTCATTTTGCAGGAGCACTTGATTTTATCATTTCTATGGCAAGCTTGTCGAAAACGATTAAAGGTCCACGATATTCATTTTCATTTAGACGTCACGATCATTATCAACTCAATTTAATTAATTTGTATTGCAGGAACGCCTTTTAAACATCGCTTCGGACGACAAAGATGTCCGCCCTAAGCACACGGCGCAGGTTTTGATTACCAGAAACGTCTACACACAGGACCAATACGATGCTACGTATGCGGATTCGAATGCCACAAAGTCCACCCTAATGACGTGTGTAAAGAAAAAACTTAAAATCTGTAGTCCGAACAAAATTTGCGAAATTGTGTTATCGTATTTTCCTTGTGTTTACTTTGTGCGCAATTATAATATCAAGAAAAATATTGCTTGGGATTTGTTGTCGGGTATTACGGTCAGTTTCATGCATTTGCCGATGGCGTTAGGCTTTGGAATTCTCGCAACGTTGCGTCCCGTGCATGGCCTGTACACCACTTTCTTTTCCGTATTGGTGTACATGATTTTGGGAACTTCACCACACGTGTCCTTTGGGACCAACGCCGTGATGGCGTTGCTGACACAAACTGTTGTTGAGCGCGAGGCAGGTATTTTTATTGACGAACGAAGTGCAGCCAATGGAACCGCCCCAACTGAAGACGAAATAATGGAAGTGAAAACGGGTGCTGCTATGGCATGTTGTTTTATTGTCGGTGCAATTCTTCTGACCATGGGTCTTCTGAAACTTGGTTTCATCACGACGTATTTGTCCACATCGTTTGTTGGCGGATTTACCACTGCGTCGGCCGTCCACATAGCAACAAGCCAGCTACCAAAGGTCACAGGTATTACATTGACCAATCATGCCGGAGCTGGGAAGCTGATATTCACGTACATAGAAATTTTTAGTAAAATTGGCGATGCGAACGTAGCGGCAGTTATAATAGGTGTTATTTGTATGGCAGTACTGCTGTTTGTGAAGATATGTATCAATGAACGCTTTAAAAGCAAGATGAAGATGCCAGTGCCAATTGATCTTATTGTTGTAGTAGTTGTGACTATCATATCACACTTCGCGAAATTCTATGATAAATTCAATGTGAAAGTTGTTGGAGAGATTCCTAGTGGTTTCACTGTGCCTGATGTACCGCATTTCCACAACCTTGTCGCTTTTATAATGGATGCTGTAGTAATCGCCGTTATGTCCTTTGCTTTGAGCATATCTATGGCGAAGCATTGTGCCGTCATTCACGGCATTGATATAGATGACAACCAGGAACTTGTTGCATATGGCGCAAGTAATTTGATTGGCTCTTTCTTCCATGCCTTTCCGGCTGCCGCTGCCCCGCCAAGGACCATGATTCTTAGCTCGCTTGGAGCCAAGACAACGCTACACGCGGTTCCCACGGTCGTGTTCATCGTGCTAGTTATTTTGGTCATTGGTCAGCTTTTTGTGTCACTGCCAATGACAGTTCTGTGCGCCATGATAATTGTTTCAATGAAGGATCTGTTGCTTCAGTACCAGAACCTTCCGGGAATCTGGCGCATTAATAAGTACGACTTTGCTATTTGGATGACTACAAATGTCGTAAGTGTTTTAGCAGATCTTAAGTATGGCATTATTGCCGGCATTGGGGTGTCGATATTTCTCGTGGTTGTTCGAGATCAGTGCGCGAAAGCGAGTATCGCAACTGTAGCTGAGAACGAAGACGTACTCGTTAATGTTAAAGCATTTGACGGTAACGCGCATGTAAAAGTCTTTAGAATACCCACGAATCTGTACTTTGCGACCTGTGAGCGCATCAAGTCAGAGCTGTTTAAACGGGTACCTAGCCCTATCCAAAAACCAAGAACAATCCATGCCGATCTTCACAAGGCGTTTAATATTGATAAAAATATTGAGCACAACGATACGCATAAAAATGGTGAAATATCAACAGCGAAGCCAGCGGATAATTTTGAAAATGTTGTTGACGAAGAGCATATAGTGCTAGTGATTGATTGTTTGCGGGTTAGTTACATAGATATGGCCGGCCTTGGGGTTCTGGTACAGATAGTGAAAGCATACAAAGGGATGGGAATGGACGTCTATTTGACAGGTTTACATCAATCGGTCATAGAGACGTTAACGAACGGAGACTTCTTCAAATCGTTTCCAAGGTCCGACGTATATTATGACGTGTTTGATGTGCTGGAAATGCTACCAAAGACCTCGAATATGTAAGAATTACTATTTGCATTGTATACTAAGCGGCCGTAGTGGAACTATTTTAAGGACAAGAAGGGAAACAGATTTATAAACTTAAAGTTACTATATGTTTTTTATGGAAACATGATTAAACACTATGTGTCTATAGAATTAATAGGTATATTGAACTAATAGACGCAATCCAACACGTACGGACATCATTAAGGAGAACGACTTAGATGGGATACTAGTGTTTAATAATACTATTATTGCTAATGTTACTATTATTCATAATTTATAATATTTAGTACAATACAAATGGACAGATATGTATTATAGTTAATTGCTGGTACAGAGTTGGTATTTTGGTATGTGTTTAATTAAACTATATGTGACTTTTCCTGACCACCTCTGATATATAAGTATACAAGAACATAAAAACATTTTTTTCGTTAGTAGTCGCGGGTATTACTATTTTAATGTTGTTTCGCAATTAATAATATTATTTACATTTCTATTTGTTGTTAAATTAATCATCATAACTTTATGTATGCATATGTTATTCAAAATTCTGTTATTGATAAATGTTTGATATAGTATAATGTGATATTTCGTTCAAGCATATGATAACTTGAAGGAACAAACTTTGCCATCAACTTTATTTATTTATTACGTTTATGTTTTAAATAACTTTTGTTCTTGCCACATACTTCATTTTTGAAAGGATCGACTTGTACAAATGGCAACATTTGCTTCGTCAGGGCACCTGGCCCTTTATTCATAGCAATTGACCAATTGGCAACAATCAGACACAAGACAAAAGCGCTACACAATGTACACACAAAATATCAGGAGAAAATAACAAAAACAACACTGTATATATTCATGGAACATCGAGAGAAATGTAAAATTGCCTTCCCTGCCAGTTCATGATGTGTCGTATTGTAAGCTTGTTTAACAATACTTGTTGTTTCATTGTATACTATTTAGTTAATGTTTTTCTTGATATGTATTTCGAAAAATTGATAAAACACAAATGGTATCTCGTGTGTTTAATATAGTTTTACACTTTGAACAAACATGTATTAATTTATAAGCACATAATAGAACATCTATTGCTTTATTTTTCACTTAATGAAAATGTATTAGACTAACTTATCACAAAATAAAATGTAATTAGTAGTATTCCGTACTAAGTAAAATTACTCAGCACACAATAATCTTATGTACTAGGTTTTCATGGTGCAAAAGAAAACTGTATTATTCTTGCTGGTGGCTGAGATATGTTTTTTTTTAATTTGTTGCTACTGGTGTTGTACAGCTATGTTTGCCTCGATATTGTTACTTGAATTTTTTACAATATGAATATACAAGATAATGCATTCCTCTTTTATTTAGTTGTTCACTCCTCTTGTTTCTATTTCGTGCTGTTGACTAAGTAAGTCGTTCCCACGACAAAGCTAACTCGTCCCCACGAGTAAGTAAGTCGTTTCATCACGTTAGTATGTCGTGGGAAAGAGGTAGAAAAAGAGGAGTGCATTTTTTTTAAAGGAGTGTATGCCACCTCTGTGACACCGTAATTTTAGGACTATATCTCCACATTTAAACTTTGCTTTAGCCCAACTATTTTAGTAGCTTGTCACCAGTCTGATACATTTTTCTACGAAAATAAACAGTGCAATTCAAACTTGTTCAGCGAAAGTTTTTTGAATACATGCAATATTTTATTGAGATTATCTTAAAATTCCTTGTATATTGAAACAAACCAAAAATATGTGTGCTTAGAAAATCGGAGAGATGAAAAATCTAGTTTTAAAGTTCCGATGAAATGTATTTTTCACTGTAAAGTTGTTCTATATATATAAATATATTTACTAGAACTTGTATGCGCTCGTATACTAGATTCTAGATGACAAAATATATTTATAATGTTATTGTTTGTTTTGTTAAATATTTGAATTCTTTGAAGTTATATATGCATACACAAATTTATAATTATATTGTAGTTGTTAATAGTATCTATTGTTTTAAATGTTAGGTATACATAAAGAAAATTCAAACATTAGTATATTTATTATTTCCTCATCCCCCTTTCACATTACACTTCTTGTTCTGACTGATTATTTTCATTTCTGATATTATCAGATTAATAAACAAATGACAAGGGTGTCACATCTGTGCTCGACGTGTTTGTTACCATGGTTATCGATTAACGCTTTACAAATACCCTTTAAGTAATGTCGCTGGAAACTTATGCAAATATATGGAGGAATACAAGTACAGAACAAATGCATAACTTAAGCATTTATATTGTGTGTAAAAATGCATTTCAACCGAAAATTTTGTATTATTTAGTAGATTTATGCTTTATGGTTATTCCCAAAGTCCACATAAGTGTTTCAAAAATATGAGAAGCAAAAACAGTTCGTTATCAATGCTTAAATAATACGAACAGAAAAATGAATCAACTAAAAAAAAAAAACAAGAGGCCCCAAAGGGCACTGGGTCGCTCACCTGAGAGACTAAGATGGAAAGAAACAAAGATTAAAGCTCTTCAGCAAATATTGCAAATTATTGGTATGAGAAGACTGACTTTAAAAATAAGGTGTTCCAGAGTATTCACAATAGGCCTATATAGAAAATTACCTCACCCACCCTGGTGGCCATGTTTTTAATACCCGGATTTTTTTTTAAAATATATATATATATATATATATATATATATATATATATATATATATATATATATATATATATATAAGGAAAATGCTTCTTACATACATATAGAGAAAATTGCCCCATCCCCTGGCAGCCATGTTTTTCCACTGATCACCACCATTTTCAAACTCATCCAATATATCAATAAAACCAATGTTTTGACCAAGTTTCATGATGATTGGTCAAAAAATGTGACTTTGAGAGTGTTCACAAGCTTGTTTAGTATATAAATTTAAGGAAAATGCCCCCCTCCCCGCCGGTCATGTTACTAGATGGATCAAAACCATTTTTGAACTCAACCGTCGTATTTGAACTCAACCGTCGTATCCAGGAAAAAATCTTCTGACCAAATGTCATTTAGATTGGGCAAAAAATGTGTCTTCTTGACTGTTCACATGTTTTCTTATATACATATAGAGAAAACTGCCCCACCCCCTGGCGGCCATGTTTTTTCACTGATCACGACTATTTTCAAACTCAACCATGATATCCATAAAACCAATGTTTTGACCAAGTTTCATGATGATTGGACAAAAAATGTGACTTCTAGAGTGTTCATAAGCTTTTTTAACTATATAAGTATAAGGAAAAAGACCCCCCTCCTGGCGGCCATGTTTTTTTACTGATCTGAACCATTTTCGAACTCAACCGTCGTATCCAGGAAACAAATGTTCTGACCAAATTTCATAAAGATTGGGCGAAAAATGTGTCGTCTAGACTGTTCACATGTTTTCACTATATACATATAGAGAAAACTGCCCCATCTTCTGGCGGCCATGTCTTCTTGACTGTTCACATGTTTTCTTATATACATATAGAGAAAACTGCCCCACCCCCTGGCGGCCATGTTTTTTCACTGATCACGACTATTTTCAAACTCAACCATGATATCCATAAAACCAATGTTTTGACCAAGTTTCATGATGATTGAACAAAAAATGTGACTTCTAGAGTGTTCATAAGCTTTTTTAACTATATAAGTATAAGGAAAAAGACCCCCCTCCTGGCGGCCATGTTTTTTTACCAATCCAAACCATTTTCGAACTCACCCGACGTATCCAGGAAAAAAAATTCTGACCAAATTTCATGAAGATTTTACCAAAAATGTGACTTCTATAGTGTTCACATGTTTTCACTACATACATATAGAGAAAACTGCCCCGCCCCCTGGTGGCCATGTTTTTTCACCGATCTGGACCATTTTCGAACTCGTCCGAGATATCAATGAAACCAATGTTTTTACCAAGTTTCATGATGATTGGGCAAAAATTGTGACGTCTAGAGTGTTCACAAGCTTTTTATACTATACAAACATACGGACCCCCCCCCCTCTGGCGGCCATGTTTTTTTACCAATCCAAACCATTTTCGAACTCAACCGACGTATCCAGGAAACAAATGTTTTGACCAAATTTCATGAAGACTTGACCAAAAATGTGACTTCTATAGTGTTCACATGTTTTCACTATATACATATAGAGAAAACTGCCCCGCCCCCTGGTGTCCATGTTTTTTTACCGATCTGGACCATTTTCAAACTCGTCCGAGATATCAATGAAACCAATGTTTTGACCAAGTTTCATGACGATTGGGCAAAAATTGTGACTTCAAGAGTGTTCACAAGGTTTCTCTATAGCCATATAAGGAATACTGCCCCGCCCCCTGGCGGCCATGTTTTTCAATGGACCGAAACCATTTTGAACTCAACCAACATATCATTAATTCAAACATTTTGACAAAATTACATGAAGATTGGGCATCAAATGTGACTTCTACATTGTTCACAAGGTTTTTCTTTTTTTTGACTTAGTGACCTAGATTTTGACCCAGCATAACCCAGTTTCGAACTCGGTCGAGGTATCATTGGGACAAATGTTCTGACCAAGTTTCATGAAGATCGGACAATAAATGTGGCCTCTAGAGTGTTAAGAAGGCAAATGTTGACGATGGACGCACGACGCACGACGGACGACGGACAAATGGCGATCACAAAACCTCACCATGAGCACGTTGTGCTCAGGTGAGCTAAAAGCAGCATTAGGTAAACATTTATTTAATTGATTACCAAAACATATTGACACCTCGTTATTTATTTGAAATTTTATTTCTATTGAAGATAGTGTTGATCTCTGATATACAAAGTGGTTCGCATAAATCTCGTTCCATGTTTAATGGTTATATCTTTTGACTTAACGATTTATTTCAGTATTTAATTATATTCTGTATTAAGTAATAATAGCTACCCGACCTGTCTCCTCGTGAGAAACAGAAGGACACGCATAACCGAGTTATTCCATTGCTTTAGTTCGAATGTGCGTTGAAACTCCCAATTCATTTACATAATGAGTAAAATCAATTTCGTACTTTTTCTAGTTCACATGAGTAACGCATTCATATTTGGCGCTGGCAAATTATTCTATCTATAATTTTGGAAGACTTACAAATGTCATATTAAAGCCCATCGTTAGCATAGCATTACCATAATTTACAACGATGTCCACCTCTTTTGCATTAATTAATGCTAAATTCATCTCGGACAAGGACATCAGAACTCTCGATGGCTACATGGATAGCATCGTTCAGTTCAATATATGTAGGATACTTTGAAAGATTGACATATGAGTGATTTTGAAAAACAATGCAGTTTTTGTCGACAAAGTGGCAATTACAGCCGTACGACTGTCACCTTGACGAAAGCTTCGTGCTTATATAAGCTATGAAATCAGAAATGGTTGAAATTTGATAACTTGCTAGACCACACATATACTCGTTTATATTGGACTGCATTGTTTATATTTTATTTAAGACTGATGTTTTCCAATTAAACTAGTATAATTGTAAACAACGCGAAAGTAAATTAATTTTTCGTAACCTACCAATGCATAAAATGCTTTTTTTCACCTTATATGGTGTCGCTAGTGCAAGCCGACACGTCTTTTCAATTCGCTATTATATCCTGTAAACATGTTTTACAAAAATCGATAAATGACAAAACTCACTGAATTGACTTATTCCATGCTTTTTGATGCATATGTCCAAGTTTATTTTTTTCTACACATATGCAAATATGAAGCAAATGTGAACGTTAAGCAATGCCTATGTAGCAGATGTGTAAGTCGTCTAAAACAACAATTAACGTAATTCATTTCATCAATGCTCAACTAAACGATTTACAAGATTTAATTGCGAATGCATTTATGGACTCCGGTAAGGAAATACTTATGGAAATTAGTTTCCTGCCAACGGTCTGTCGCAGTTGGTCTAGATATTCGGTCGTATGAAAACATAAACGACTCGTCAATATGCCTATTTGCGAAAATTGTATTAGCAGCGTTGCTTTGACGCCATCAATTTGAATTAGCACATCATTAGCAGCTGAGCAAAAAATCTATATGATGACAATTTTATTGCAAGTGGGTAAATGTGCTCATCTCAAATACATTTGTATTTGAGATGAGTATTGCTCCTGGGTGCATCGGGCTTTAAATGGTTAAGCGCAGCTCAATATAATGCAATCGAAACTATATCATTAAGTGATGTTGACATAGCAGTCTGTTAACAGCTTTGTAAGACAAAAAAGAAAAACAAGTTTAATTCGTCTAAAATGTGTTTTTATGGATAATGTTATAAAATGTTGCTATCCATAGTCAGCATAGAACATAGCGTGAAGAAAGGATGGCTTATACGGTTAAAAGGAAATACCTTTGGGACAACCGATTTCATTACATGTCTGAACACTATAGTCTGGTCGTTGATTATTTCACAATCATGTTATTATAATGCATTCCGGTAATTTATTGTAGTATGTGTACTTAGCGGTATGCATTTATAGTTATTGTCTAGGCAATGAATTACATCTACCTACCGGCATTTATGGTAATTATATCGAAGCTACAAGGGCACGTTGCCTTAATCACCAAAATAGACAATTATTTCATACGTTCTGCTGTATTTACCCAGTTCAATTTATTCCCTCGGATCTTGATCGATGTCTTCGAAACTTCCTGTTAGTGATATTTGGTCGGCGTGCAGAAATGTAGTTTGCAATCACCACAGGGCCGATTGAAAAATAATTATCTAGGTATGACGGAAATGATGACATATTACCTTGATCGAACATAAGTCAACGAGTTGTATAATCACGCTATAAACGGAGCTCTTTTGATAATGGATTTAAGTTCACATGATTATGGAACGTCGATAAAACGGATAGTAAATGGACAAATGAAGTCGTTTAATTGTTTCAATTGCACGGAAAAATCAGAACACACTTTGTGCCGGACGTTAAGCCAACTCGGTAGACAGGTGCAATTCACCTTTGTAAGATTACACTATTGCTAATATGACAATCTAGTTTGAATGTATAATTTTACATATATACGATATATTTACCAAATATATTGTTTATAAACAAACAAAAGTAAGGACCCTCTGAGAGCCTTGAAGTCAGTGGAATTGCCACAGTCCAGTCGTTAAATCTGATTACCATACGAATAATTATCAAACTGGTTCAAACAAACCATACATGACAGTGCTTAAGAAGCGATGTCGTATAATCAATGCACGCATATTAAATATTTAGACAAAATTGCCCCTTTCGATAATGAGAATCGCAGTACACAATTGATAAATATCACATTCTCAAGTGCTGTCCAGTCTTCAGGGAATAGCATGACATCACCGTCGCATTCACAAAAGAGCGCACACTTAGCGTAAGTAAAAAGAGACACATTTTTGTAACCGCGAAATACTGCAGAAAGTGTATACGTTTTTTTATGTATATATATGTGACTAACATTTTAACCATTACAGTATGTTATTACTACATGTATTGTCCATTAAACAGTTTGGAATAAATTTCGTTTATTTATGTATATCTTACATTTTTACCGTTATTATTATGTTCTTACTACTGTGTGTTACCCTTTAAACAGTTAAGAATAAAGACTTGTATGTTCAGAAAAAAAACGAATAAATGTATAGTAGTAGATGAAGTGCGGAAGATGGAAGAAGACGAAAGAAGATCTAGAGCAGTAGCCATGGGTTCACAGGGAGCATGGACAAAATGGGACAATACACCAAGGAAGATGACATGGGACCAGATCTGGAAGTATGAGCCTTTGTGAATCAGCTTCTTACTGCGGTCGGTATATGATCTGCTACCCTCACCAGCTAACCTACACAGATGGGGAATACAAGACAGCCCATCATGTCAACTGTGTAACAGAACTGGAAGCATGGAGCACATACTATCGGCATGCAGCACAGCACTCACGCAAGGCAGATATAGATGGCGCCATGACCAAGTGCTTCGAGATATGGCAGACATTCTTGAAAGACAGCGAATGAAGAAGAGATAACAGCCATAGCCAAAAACCATCTACTTTGTCAAGGAGGGCCATTCAGCACCTAAAGGCAAAAGAACAAAATCTTCAGTACTTGACGAAGCTGACAATTGGAATATGGCTGTTGACCTACAGAAAAAGCTTGTCTTTACGGAGGTAGTACAAACCAATCTCAGACCCGACATTGTCATCTGGTCCAACACTGCAAAGCACCTGGTGATGATTGAATTGACAATCCCATGGGAAACAAGGTGTGAAGAAGCCTATGAAAGGAAGAAAACCAAGTACTCTGATCTCATGGACCAATGCAGACAACAAGGATGGAGAACCTGGCTGTTCCCTGTTGAAATAGGAGCAAGGGGTTTCCCAGCCAATTCACTATGGAAGATGTTGGGCGCCATGGGACTCAACGGCCATGAGAGAAGGACTGCTGTGGGCAGAAAGAACAATCAGCTGAAAGGGCATCCAGTTGGCTATGGTCTCGAAGAGATGAGAGGAGTTGGAAGCCAGTCACCAACACGTAGTGGACTGATCACCACTGCGGACCCACCACCCTGAGAGTGTACCAGGATTAAAGGGTCGAAACACTTGTTGATGGGTGGATCCTGGCTGATGATGTTGGTGACTGATGCAGTGACATCACTGTATTACACACATATCTATGTCAGAGAAGATCTGATGGCTTATAGGAAAGACTGGATGGCAACCGAGAATAGAACGGTGACGCTGGAAAGACAGATGGCCACCAGGAATAGACTGGGACGGGGCATAATGGGTTGGCACCCCAGAATGTAGCCTTCGTGAGAGGGCAACCCACATACAACAGCTACAGACTCACTAACAGAAGAATACCTCCAGAGTCTTACGAGAGTAGGGGAGGATGAAAGACTCAACCGGACGGATAAACCAATGACGACACGGCTAGTTTAAACGACACTGACTGGAACACCGGCAGAAGTTAGATGTAAGTGCGGGAAAATCTGTAAGAACCTCAGGGGTCTACGGATTCACCAGGCAAGATCGGCATGTGGTCAAAAGGCATCCCAGAAGCAGCGCACAAGTTTAATCCTTGGTGAGACGCAGGAGGACACTAGTCAGGAGGCTACCCACAGAACTAGAGACCTCTCTGCAGATGAGATGCCATCTGACAGCACACAGATTCCTGATGAATCCCAGATTGATCCTCTCCTTGAGTTACTTCAAACCCAAGATGACCCTGAACCAGTAAAAGAAGCACCGCATAAGACCCCACCAGCAACACCAGAGGAGGAAAAGAGACCAATAATAGAGTGGCCAAAGACTGCGAATAAAAAGGCATGGACAGACTTTGATCACGAGCTAGATCTTATTCTGGAAGCAACTCTACAAGGGACAGTTGAGAGAAAACTAGTGGCCATGACAAGCCTAATTTACACGGTTGGCAAAGAACGATATGGAGTCTATGTACCAAAACATTCCAAACCGTCAAGTCAACCCAACAGGAGAGAGGCAGATACAGGCCATTAGACAAGAGCTTAAGAAACTGAGAAAGGCATATAGAAACGCCAAAGACGAGGAGAAACTTGGATTGCAAGAGCTACGAGACTTGCAGAGAAAGCAATTGATGGAACTCAAAAAAGCAGAGACAGCAAGAAAGAACAGACGAAAGAGAGCACAACAAAGGACTGCATTTATAGCCAATCCATACAAGTTCTCGAAAAAGTTACTAGACAAGGAGAAATCAGGCATCCTCAACAGCTCAATGAAGGAGATACAGACCCACCTGAGGGATACACACTCTGACACCAGAAGAGATGACCCTTTGGGCCCATGTTCACACATCATGCCTGAACCAGCTCCAACTATAGCACTTGACAGTAAAGAACCCACCCTGGCTGAGGTGAAAGATGTAGTGAAGAAAGCTAGAGCTGGCTCTGCCCCAGGACCTAATGGAATACCATATAAGGTCTACAAGATGTGCCCAAGACTGCTTCGTCGCCTTTGGCGCCTAATTAAGGTGGTATGGAGAAAAGGACAGGTACCCGAGTGCTGGCAGAAAGCAGAAGGCCTATTTGTTCCTAAGGAAACAAACTCTCACAACAATAGCCAGTTCAGGACAATATCACTTTTAAATGTGGAAGGCAAGATCTTCTTTGCTGTTCTCGCTAGAAGACTGACCACATACCTTACTGCTAACAAATATGTGGATACTTCAATCCAAAAAGGAGGTGTGCCTGGATTCTCTGGTTGTGTAGAGCACACAAGCGCTTTAAGCCAGCTGATACGTGAAGCGAAAGTTAACCAACAGGATTTGACAGTAGTATGGCTAGACCTAGCCAATGCATACGGCTCCATACCACACCAGCTAATACGAAGAGCGCTGGATCACTATCACATACCAGCACATGTACAGAAGATTGCCCTTGGGTACCTAGACAAAATTCAGCTGCGCTTCTCAGTGAGAGAGAAGATAACAGAGTGGCAGAGGCTTGAGAAGGGAATCATTACTGGCTGCACCGTTTCCGTTGTCCTATTTGTCATGGGCATGAACCTCATCCTGAATGCTGCCAAGAAGGAAACCCGTGGACCAAAAACTGCGTCAGGGATCTAACTACCAAGCAACAGGAGCTTCATGGATGACTTGACTATAACAACCCAGACACATGTGCAGGCTAGATGGGTCCTCTCAGCTCTTGAGCGTACAACATCTTGGGCAAGAATGAAATTCAAGCCAAAGAAATCCAGAAGCCTTATCATCAAGAAAGGACAGTCAACCAAGAAGTTCAACCTCCAGGTACAGGGAGAAGACATACCATCTATCATGGATAGTCCAATCAAGTGCCTGGGCAAGTGGTATGATGCCAGCCTCAACGATACAAATAATGTAAAGCGCATCAAAGGGCAGCTAAATGAAGGGTTGAAACAAATAGACAGGCCTTGGCTACCAGGAAAATTCAAGGCATGGTTGTTTCAACACGGACTACTACCTCGCCTGATGTGGCCCTTTATGTTGTATGAGATAGCAACATCAACAGTGGAGGGCCTAGAAAGAACCATAAGCAGGCATCTTCGAAGATGGTTAGGGGTACCACCAAACTTTACAAACATAGGTCTTTATGGAAGATCCAATCAGTTACAACTCCCGCTCTCATCATTAGTGGAGGAGTTCAAGGCATCAAAGGCGTGGCTGGTGGTAACTCTGAAAGAATCCCGAGATGATAAGATCAGGAAAGCTGGCATAGAGACAAGAACAGGGAGAAAGTGGTCAGCCAGCCAGGCAGTGACCCAGGCAGAAAGCAGACTTAGGCAGAAAGACATTGTTGGAACAACCACTAGCGGGCACCAAGGTCTTGGAATCTCAACATGTCCTAGATGGAGCCAAGCAGCCAGTGGGGAAAAAAGAAAAATGGTAGTAGATGAAGTGCGGAAGATGGAGAAGATCTAGAGCAGTAGCCATGGGTTCACAGGTACCATGGACAAAATGGGACACCACACCAAGGAAGATGACATGGTACCAGATCTGGAAGTATGAGCCTTTGCGAATCAGCTTCTTACTGCGGTCGGTATATGATCTGCTACCCTCACCAGCTAACCTACACAGATGGGGAATACAAGACAGCCCATCATGTCAACTGTGTAACAGAACTGGAAGCATGGAGCACATACTATCGGCATGCAGCACAGCACTCACGCAAGGCAGATATAGATGGCGCCATGACCAAGTGCTTCGAGATATGGCAGACATTCTTGAAAGACAGCGAATGAAGAAGAGAAAACAGCCACAGCCAAAAACCATCCACTTTGTCAAGGAGGGCCAGTCAGCACCTAAAGGCAAAATAACAAAATCTTCAGTACTTGACGAAGCTGACAATTGGAATATGGCTGTTGACCTACAGAAAAAGCTTGTCTTTCCGGAGGTAGTACAAACCAATCTCAGACCCGACATTGTCATCTGGTCCAACACTGCAAAGCACCTGGTGATGATTGAATTGACAATCCCATGGGAAACAAGGTGTGAAGAAGCCTATGAAAGGAAGAAAACCGAGTACTCTGATCTCATGGACCAATGCAGACAACAAGGATGGAGAACCTGGCTGTTCCCTGTTGAAATAGGAGCAAGGGGTTTCCCAGCCAATTCACTATGGAAGATGTTGGGCGCCATGGGACTCAACGGCCATGAGAGAAGGTCTGCTGTGGGCAGAGAGAACAATCAGCTGAAAGGGCATCCAGTTGGCTATGGTCTCGAAGAGATGAGAGGAGCTGGAAGCCAGTCACCAACACGTAGTGGACTGATCACCACTGCGGACCCACCACCCGAAGAGTGTACCAGGATTAAAGGGTCGAAACACTTGTTGATGGGTGGATCCTGGCTGATGATGTTGGTGACTGATGCAGTGACATCACTGTATTACACACATATATACACTATTATGATTGTCCACGTGTTAAGTGCATTTGCGTTACCTGAAAGATAATCACTACGAAAACGCTTGATAAAAGCAAAAAAAAATATCATTTTTAAAGATAAATCGATATTTGTTTCACCACTGTCAAAGATACTGTACTGTATGGCGTCAAATAAAAAAGGTTTTATTTCCAATAACGTGACAGGCACTAATTCATCGTATCATTCCTAATCATTGATTGCGTTTTTAAGGTTGAATGGTCGATAACCGTTCCCTAATTCGATCATATTCACTCGATAAATAATTAAGTTTGCCATACTATTTTCTACATTCGCTGAATTTACTAACAATGAAGAAAAAATATTATAAAAATATAGAGAGAGAGACTTGGAGGATTTGCATTATACCATTGCATATTCTTAGTAAAGTGGGAGTGACTTGTGAAAAAAGCTTACAGATGCCAAACGCTTAGCCGACGACCGACCGCCCGTCACTGTTAGGGGAAACAAATAAAGAATGACTTTTTTCCGCTCTCTTACACTGCGGTTCATTACATCAAAGACCTATAGAATACTTTATTCTATAGGTCTTTGATTACATTGTATGTTGAGGCACGTACGACAACTCTGCTAGGAGAATGGACTTTTTCTTGTTGATTTGACATAATATTTAGTAGTGTCTAGCCAAGAAATAACACAAGAGTTCATTCCCTTAAATAATGGCGGTTACCACTGCAAGAACTCGGTAAGTTTAAAAAATATTGTTTATATATATTAATGTAAGTATGTTACTTCTGTCGACAGGCCTTACATACATTGGTGTATTTGTAACTTATCAATGAAAGGTAAGCGTTAATCTTTTGCATCTTTCTTGCAATTCTTATTGATACCAGAGTTATTTTGGTTGACATTTGATTTTGAATTTGTGAATGATGTTATGTAAAACAAACATCTAAAAATAAACAGTTACAGATCTTTCTTTACAATTAAAATGACACGAATGTAGATTATGCAAATAAGAATACATGTAGGGTTATGGGGTTATTGGCATTAATTATATGGCAATTGTTTGTGTTTTCATTGAACAACAGGAATAGTTATGCTTGAAGTAGTCTCATTTATAGGACGCGTAAAGAATTTAGAGATACTTTTTATATGGGCTAAATTCTTTGGAACGTCTCATCGTTGAAGGACCTTTTATGTGTTGGAAACCAGAAAGTTTAAATTTTCATCAATTTGCGTAAAATTGCAAAATAACATTACCAACTCATTCAGTTTTAATTCAGAAGTCCATTTTTACCTCAAATATCGTTGGTTCTTAGTTAGAAAGGCATAAATTCTTCAGTTAAACATCTGCTTATATCGCAAAACAATCACTGACCTGTAGCCATGTCATGAAACTGATTTAAATATGAACCAATCAGAAGAAGGCATTACAGTGTAACGTGTACGCGTAATTATCCCCACGCTTTTTGAAAAAAAGGTGGGGATATTGTGGTTATCTCCGCCGTCCGTCCGTCTGTCCGTCCGTCCGTCCGTCCTGGCCACTATCTCCTCCTACACTAAAAGCACTAGAACCTTGAAACTTACACACATGGTAGCTATGAGCATATGTGCGACCCTGCACTATTTGGAATTTTGATCTGACCCCTGGGTCAAAAGTTATAGCAGTTGGGGTGGGGCCGCGTCAGAAATTATCACTCATTTTTTTAGGTTATTTTACATTTACTTCTTTATTTCTACACCGATTCACTTCAAATTGATACTGGACCTCTCTTATGACAATACGGTCAATCTCAACCATGCATGGCCCCATTCCCAACCCTGGGGCGCCCCGCCCACATAGGCCACACCCACCAAAAATTTCCATTTACTATAATTTTTTCATTTCTACACGGATTCACTTCAAATTGATACTGAACTTTTGTTATGACATTAGGGTCAATCTCAACTATGCATGGCCCCAATCCCAACCCTGGGGCGCCCGCCCACATAGGCCACACCCAGCAAAAAATTCCATTTACTATAATATTTTCATTTCTACACGGATTCACTTCAAATTGATACTGAACTTCTCTTATGACATTAGGGTCAATCTCAACTATGCATGGCCCCATAACCAACCCTGGGGCCCCGCCCACATAGACCACACCCACCAAAAATTGCCTTTACTATAATTTCTTCATTTCTACACCGATTCACTTCAAATTGATATTGAACTTCTCTTATGACAATACAGTCAATCTCAACTATGCATGGCCCCATTACCAACCCTGGGGCGCCCCGCCCACATAGACCACACCCACCCAAAATTGCCTTTTACTATAATTTCTTCATTTCTACACCGATTCACTTCAAATTGATACTGAACCTCTCTTATGACAATACGGTCAATCTCAACTATGCATGGCCCCATTACCAACCCTGGGGCCCCGCCAACATAGACCACACCCACCCAAAATTGCCTTTTACTATAATTTCTTCTTTTCTACACCGATTCACTTCAAATTGATACTGAACTTCTCTTATGACAATATGGTCAATCTCAGCTATGCATGGCCCCATTACCAACCCTGGGGCACACCTAGGTCAAACATTCGGCGTGGGGATACGCGTCGGCCTCTGCCGCGCCATTTCTAGTTTTATTTAACATGAGCTTTTAACACTGACATTTACCTAACTAGATCTAGTATGCTAATCTTTGTCGATTTAATAAGCATATGTTCAGAACATATATGGTGCAGTTTCTATTCACTGTTCTAAGTTTCAGCAAGTTTTTATGCATGTCTTTTTCGCACCTCTGTCTGTGTTGTTTTATGTACTTAAATTCTACATTACATAGGACGGTATACTGTACGATCTGTATCATTATAATTTATGTACAGTATAAAAATAAAAATGTAATTTATTTCAGAACTTTTTAATTGTCAATTTAGAAAAAAAAACAATGCTAAATTAATTCAGAAAAGTATAACATCGGTTTACTATGTAACGCTCTGCACCACAACAGACGAACGCAAACTGTATTTTACGCTGTTTATTATTCCACTTTAAACCAGATGCTTTACATGGAGGTCGTGTTATCGATTTATGTCTACACAGCGAGCGAATTGAGAGACATTGAAAAATTGAATAGTGGTTGGATTTAAATTGCTCAGGCGTGCACAATTCAAAGTGTCATTACATAATTTTTACGGAACATTATCGAGAAATGAATTATCCACACAGCAGCGTTCTAGATAAGCTGCGTATCAGCGTAATATACGCATTAGAAATATTAAGATACGCTCAATTTATCATGTCCGTGCGTACATTTAAGCAAGCCAATCTGGACTTACGCTAATGCTGTAAATTCTCTGCGTACATCGTAAACAAAAAATATAAACAGCTGATTGTCTTTAGCCAAAATATGAGACTGGTTATCGTAAAAATTAGAGCTGGATTGTAGAAATAGTTAGCCAGTCGGTATGTATACTCTGTATCATCTAGACGCATGGTAAATTTAGTACTGATTTTTTAACAGACAGTCAAGCGCTTATGTGTTTATTAAATTACATGAAGTGGTCAGCATGGCTTCTTCCAAGCCAACACAAATTACTTCTCAATGTAAAATTGATTCTTTGTGTACGGCAAAAATTATATCAAGTAATAAAATTGTACTGCCAATACTGAATGATTTAATTTCCTCTGTTTTCAAATCAAAAAGGAACCACTGAAACGCTTATAAAACAACTGTTGAAAGTTGGCAAAAAAAATTTCCGTTGCCCACGGTGGTGGACAATAAGGATGAAGATCTTCTTAAATGTAATCTGCCAATAATACAAGTTAAAATAACAAGAAATTAAGAAACCTACTAATATGAAGGAATACACATAGTTAATGGTTAATTGTGTTTAACATTATTAAAGTAGCGTGTCTGTACCCCGGCTATATTCTGGTTTTACTTTTAGCAGATTACCCTTCAAGCAGGGCAAAATTTGACCATTTACCCCTATGCTTTGAAAAGTGGGGGTATTTACCCCCATGAGTAAAAAATTATCTATAACGCTGACACAGGTATGTAAATATTATTGCAATCCGTTGATATTAAGTGTCTTATATCGGGGCTTGAATGTTGTGCACAAAATCCTTGCACAACAATAAAGACAAAGAAGGAAAAAAGTACACATTTTAAATGCCAGCCCGGTTGGACGCTCCAAATATTACCAATATAAAAAGTAGCTTAATATTTGAGAGCGTCAACAAGTTGGACTATGCTTGAAGTTGAAACATCATGCCATATTCTTGGATCTTACAAAAATGTGTAAGATCCAAGATGTTTCAAGCAGAACTATTCCTGTTGTTCAATGAAAACACATATGATTTCCATACTTAAAGAAGGGTTACTTGGGTTAAGCCTAACTTAAGCAGTGTTTTTTTTGCATTCAAAATCGGGTCCGGTAACCGGACCCATTCCCAATGGAAAAAGTATATATTTTTCCCAAATGGGAGCTAATGGAATATTTATTTTATTTTATTTTTTTTAGATCAATATTTTGTTCATCTCCCATCCATATAAGATCAACCTTAGTAAATATAATACTGGACACACTTGTATCCTCAATTTTGAAGCATTTGTTAGCAAAACCACAACAACACTAATTTCCCAATTTTAGTCAAAACGCCGCAAATTTTCCCAATCCAAAGGGACCCGGCCCCATTCCCAAAACGGTGAAAAAAACACTTTTATAAAGGCTGTCAGGTTAGCACCGTGGTCGGACAACGTGCTTCTCTGACACCAAGGATTGCATAGGTTTGATCCCTGTACATGTACCTGGCATGGAATGTAACTTGTTTTGCTGTGTCATATGGCACTTTTGGGGGAATTTCATTTTTTTTAAACGTTCTGACACCACAACATTAGCAGCACAGGACATAAAAATGTATATTATGGATACCAGGAAGCCAATTAAAATGTGTTAAGGAAATGAGCGTTCTCAAGACAAGAGAATGTTGATCTTCAACAGTCATATTGTATATAATAATCAACATGCAGATCATGTAGACTCTTTAACATTGGCTAATTTGACATTTTAATGAATGTTTATGAAAGAGAAGTTATTTTCGAAAGTGAACGTAAAACTAAATATGTCATTGTCCTTTTTATTGTGTTCATTTATAAATTAACACAATGATTTTTTATGCCCCCCTTCGAAGAAGAGGGGGTATATTGCTTTGCTCATGTCGGTCTGTCAGTCGGTCGGTCTGTCTGTCGGTCCGTCCACGAGGTGGTTGTCAGACAATAACTCAAGAACGCTTAGGCCTAGGATCATGAAACTTCATAGGTACATTGATCATGACTCACAGATGACCCCTATTGATTTTGAGGTCACTAGGTCAAAGGTCAAGGTCACTGTGACCCGAAATAGTAAAATGGTTTCCGGATGATAATTCAAGAACGCTTATGCCTAGGATCATGAAACTTCTTAGGTAGATTGATCATGACTAGCAGATGACCCCTATTGATTTTCAGGTCACTAGGTCAAAGGTCAAGGTCACGGTGACCCAAAATAGTAAAATGGTTTCCGGATGATAATTTAAGAACCCTTATGCCTAGGATCATGAAACTTGATAGATAGATTGATCATGACTAGCAGATGACCCCTATTGATTTTCAGGTCACTAGGTCAAAGGTCAAGGTCACGGTGACCCGAAATAGTAAAATGGTTTCCGGATGATAACTCAAGAACGCTTATGCCTAGGATCATGAAACTTGATAGGTACATTGATCATGACTGGCAGATGACCCCTATTGATTTTCAGGTCACAAGGTCAAGGTCACAGTGACCCGAAATAGTAAAATGGTTTCCTGATGATAACTCAGGAAAGCTTATGGCTAGGATCATGAAACTTCATAGGTACATTGATCATGACTCGCAGATGACCCCTATTGATTTTCAGGTCACTAGGTCAAAGGTCAAGGTCACAGTGACAAAAAACATATTTACAAAATGGCTGTCACTACAACTTAGAGCCCATATGGGGGGCATGCATGTTTTACAAACAGCCCTTGTTTATATTTCTTTCACAGTCTTCACGGTAAGTATAAGCCCGACAGCCCGGGACTTGTGAAATGGTATTCGGCTATTAGAAATAAAAAGTTTATATAGTCGGGCTATTGGATTTCTTGACTGTTTAAAAAAAAGCATCATTATTCGGGCTAATGGTTTAAATATATTACCATGAAGACTTTTTCAAAACATGTAAATAAAGTCCTATGAAACTTATTACACTCATGGTATTAACAAACATTTTTTGTAAGCATTGTTATTCTATTTGTTTTTATTGTGTTTTAAAAGTGGGTGGGGGAGTGAACAACACATCAAGTTGCTATACATTAATATAATAGATCTACTTGTGACCAAAATATGACGGATATCAATGATCTTGTTCAAGCAAAATATGTGCACAGAATATAAAATAAAAAAGTTAAATCTGAAAACAAATGCCAATCCAAAATGTGGGAATATTATGATATGAGCAATTCAGAATATTTGCAGTTACAAACAATTCAGATTTTCCTTTTTAACTGTGAAACACTATGATGATAATCAATTGCAAAATTAAATCCCGTGAAATAAACAAACACTTCTGAGTTATGGCTCTCAAATCATAAAAAAAATTGCGCTTCCGCTTAATTACTCAAGTAATTGTCATCGGATCGTCACCAAACGTCATGATGTAACCTTCATATTTGGTACATGTATGCATGTGTACATTGTATATGGACAATGCCTTTCCATACATACACAAATCTTGACCCCTGTGGCCATGACCTTGGCTTGAAGTTAGGGTCGGCATTTAGGTTTCAAATATTTGTTCTGTTATTTAGCTGTCTTACATAACTATCAAAGCGTTTTTCAGGGGCATATGTCATCCAATGGAGACAGCTCTTGTTTTTTCAAACTTTGTCACAAACCTCACAACCCTGAAAACAACCCCTTTATCAATGTTATAAGGGATGCAAAACAACATGAGATGTCAACCAAAGTTAGCATAATCCTAGCATAGACGCCTTTTTAGTGTACACTTGTCAAGGATTACCAACGCAATAGTCACATGATTAAGTGGGGAGAGCAATCATCTTACAGGCGAGCTGTTCATAGAAATAAAAAAAGCAAGCTCCCAATGACAGAAAATGATCATACAAGTGAATATGTAAGCAGATAACCACAATAAGAGTGCATTTTAATGGACTTAGTGTAAAATGTGAAAAAAAACATTGTTGGCAGATTTCAGTTGCATCTGCAAATGTTATCGATGAATTTGCTAGTGATTTATTTCAATAAATCAATAAGTAGACTTATTTTTACACCATTAGTTAATACAATAAATCCTTCTGGTTTAAAAAAAACACCAAATATTTTAAAAAACAAAAACAATAAAATTAAATGTTAAAAGTAAATGTTGGTGACAAATTTATGTGTATATTTCAGGCCAGGTAGGCCTCCTGAGTATGTAATCATAAGAGACGTTGTCGACACAGATCTGACAGACGAAGACTCTGAAGAGGAACTAGAAAGAGCTTTTGAAGAGGAGGCTGAAATAATTGCTATTGAACCGATAGCTCTTGGCAACGAAATAGCCCGCTGGATTAGAGTTGGGAACACATTGCACAAGGTCAGCGTTCTATCCGGACTTGCGTCTCTTATCTTGCCATTGTTCACAAAATCGAATTCTATACCCGTGACTTGTAGCGCCTTGAGCGTCATCTGTGCCAGCGTGTACGGAATCGCCTGGCAGAACGATCCTTGTTGTAAATACCAAGTGTCAACAGACTTAGCAGAGTTGGAACATTTAATTCAAAGCTTGAACAGTGCCAATCCAGTAGTTCTAGTGAGAAGGGACGATAGTCGACGCAGAAAGTTGCACAATGTGTTTGCCCTGATGTCTGCTTTACTGTGTTCGTTTAGAATATACAAAGAACTAAGTTCAAGTTGATTTCAAGTAAAGTTTTACAGTCTTATTGTAGGTTATGCAAATAACTTCATGTTCAATTTTATTTGTAATAAGTGATTTATTGATTTATTTTACTAAAGTAAGAAAGCAATCTTCCTGTTCGTAATGCAATTGCGTCTACTGAATTGGTTGATGAAGTTGTTCACTTTCTGAGAGAATTTAACGACTGTTTGCCTTCAGTTTATTTGTTGATGCATTACTTGTATTGGTAATTGTGTACAGGATCAAAAAGTTGCATTGAAAATGTATATATTATACTTGTTTTAAAGAGTCTAACACTAAATCATTCTACCCTATATTGATATTCATTCTTTCCAATGACAAATTGAGTTAATTCAGTTAATTATTTTATTTACATGTATTTGATTGTTTTACTTGTTAAAATAGGGATTAGACTGTTGCATTTGTACTGTGCTTGTGCAGAGTTAGATCAATTTCTTCCATGTACATTTGTTGATGCAAACTTTTTAAGAGCTGGTAATAAATGATGTCATTCATGTTGTTCTTTTTAATCATGAGTATTAATATTCACATATTCTCTTATTATGAGAATGCTCACCAATATGATGAACACTTTACTCTTAATGCCTAGTTAATGGGTATATATAGCCAATATTCAGGGGTGTCAATTTTCCGGATTATTCCGGAAATCCGGATTTGAGCCGTCCAGGGTTGATTTTGAGGTGAATGTAAATCCGATGAGTTTGTTTAAGGCGGGTGGGGGTAGGGACAAAATTCTTTTAGTGCGGGATCATTTAAGAACGAATATTGTTATAGCATCGTCGGCATTCCGGACATTGCGCTTGGTACCGATTTTATTTATTGATATCTGATTGGTAAGCGGCTGGCTCTGACATGAGCAGGCACTGGCAAAGTAAAGCACTGCAATATCATATTTTAAAACAATATGTTAATCAAATTATATATTGACTGCGTATTTGCTAGGTTACTGGTTACTGGTTTTCATTTTCTGCAGTCAAACGATATGCATATTTTATTTCATTTGCAAATGATGTATCGCGACATGTTTTCGGACAGTCGTTTTCGGATACGCTGGTTTGTTAATTACATTTAGAAGTTCTTAATATCATTTGTTTAGAATGACAAATACACCTGCGGTGTTACGGATGGTTTGGTTAATAATATTTCGCATTGTACTCACCAGAAATTGCACCTAGAAAGACTATAAAAAAAGAACAATAAGCTAGGGCTCGGGGGGTTGGGCCCTCTCTTCCCTTTATCCTACGGCTTAATTTTCCGGATTTCAAATTTGGGCCAATTGACACCCCTGAATATTACAAACCTAACACCAACCTTTATCACAATGCAAGTATGTATTAAGTTGCTGTAAACCTGAATATATTAGTTTCAATGTTGGATTCCATGTAAAAATTGAGAAAGTGTATTGAAACAAAATAATGCACGTTCAGTGCTCCAGCTAGGATTTGAAAAGGGCATGGGGGGGGCTATTTTGTCAAAAGAGCACTTTCGACGCGCAGTATGTGGTCAAAAGGGCAATTTCGAGCTTGCAGGCGTATCTGGAATTCCCTGTTGCATATTAATTTATTATGCTCCCCCAAAATTAATTTTTGGGGGAGCATATAGTCGCCGCTTCGTCTGTCCGTGCGTGCGTCTGTATGTCCGTCTGTCAGTGCACAATGTTTGTCCTGGCTATTTCTCAGCAATTAATGACCAGAATTCAATTAAACTTTATGGGAAGCTTTACTACCAAGAGGAGATGTGCATATTATCAGCCGGTTCTGGTTGGATGATTTTTTACAGAGTTATGGCCCTTTGAAATTTTCCCCTAACTGTACATATAGTGCAATTCTTGTCCGGGCTATTTCTCAGCAACTAATGACCGCAATTCAATGAAACTTTATGGGAAGCTTCACTACCAAGAGGACATGTGCATATTATCAGCGGGTTCTAGTCGGATGATTTTTCACAGAGTTATGGCCCTTTGAAATTTTCTATAAACTGTACATATAGTGCAATTCTTGTTGGGCTATTTCTCCCAAACTACTGACTGGAATTCAATGAAGCTTTATGGGAAGCTTAACTACCTTGAGAAGATGCGCATGTTATTTGTGGGTTCTGGTTAGATGATTTATTTAGAGAGTTATGGCCCATTGAAATGTTTAAGTTGCTAAACCATCCATCGTAATATTTTGCCAAAGTTATGCCCCTCAAGACGTTTCCTTTATTTGAATATATACATGTAGTGCAATATTGTGACAAAAAAAACCGTTGGGGAGCATCACCCGTCTTCGACGGTTTCTTGTTAGCTCTACTGGCCGAAGGCCTGAAGAGTTATGTCATGGCGTGGTTTCCGTCGTCCGTGCGTGCGTTAGACTTTTTCTTGTTTACGCAATAAAGTCCACAGTTTTCATCCGATTCTTTTCAAACTTGTTCAGTGTCTTTATATTAATGAGGACTCGAACCCTATTGAAAATGGGTTACATCAGAGTAAAAAGTCCAGAATTATCTCCCCTTGAATTTGAGAAAATTGTGAAATAAGGCTTGTTTACGCAATAAAGTCCACAGTTTTCATCAAACCATTTCCCAACTTGCACAGTTTCTTTATCTGAATGATGAGTCAAACCCTAATGAAAATGAGCAATATCGGAGTTATAAGTCCAGAATTATCTCCCCTTGAATTTGAGAACAAAATGAAAATATTTATCATTTTGCCATAACTTTTGCAATATTGAAGATAGCATCTTGATATTTGGCATGCATGTGTATCTCATGGAGCTGCACATTTTGAGTGGTGAAAGGTCAAGGTCATCCTTCAAGGTCAAAGGTCAAAAAAATTAATTCAAAACGGCGCAGAAGGGGACATAGTGTTTCCGACAAACACATTTGTTTGTTTACATATAAAGTTCTATCCTTTTGAAACTTCAACAGATGTTTTATATCATCAAGGGCCAGAACCCTATTGAGAGTGAAGAAAATTTGTCCAACTTATTGTTGAAAAGGAGCCATTTGAAGTTTAAATTTTACGTTTCTTCATTTTTATGCGATAAATTTCCCATTTTGGGTCAGTTTATTTAAAACTTACTCAGATTGTTCATACTATCAAGGGCTTGAGCCCTATTGATTCCAGCCAGTAGAGCGATTCAGGCCCTCATGGGCCTTTTGTTTTATTAATAATTGTTGGAATATATTATTCCCATTATTATTAAACCATTCAAATAAAATGTCTAAAATGAGGAATACATTAATTACAGTTTTTTAATAAGAGATTTATAAATAATCATGTCTAAAAAAAAATATTATTTTTTTCAAATTAAAGGGCAGGTTGGGGCCTTGGAAGGGCAGGTTGGGGTTTCAAAAGGGCAGGGTTTGGCGCCCATTTAGGCCTAGCTGGAGCACTGCACTGTTACATGTAGTGATGTACCACATTTTTAGTTTCACACAGAAAGCATGAATTAGTGTAAGAAACAATTCCAGAGCCCAATTTATTTTAATTGAGTGTACAAGAATCAGGTAAATGTTCTTAAGTTGTTTATTGTAAGTGACACGGCTTCTTACAGACCCAATACAATTAATGTCCTATCCTATATCACACCAATAGGGATTAGTAAGATATACATGTACATAACAGGTCAAGAGTTAAATCTTGTTTACTTTCGTGATATTTATCGTTACTGACTGGATATTAAAAGCTAAAGACCTTATATGGGAAAATACACAGTCAGCATGTGACCTGCCATAGCCAATACAAAAGGAGTATTGTGTACCAGAAAGGACAACCCAGGAGCAAGTTAAACTGCTTTGCATGATCAAACTATGGAATACGAATGGACACAAGAAATGGTATGTTGGTATGCTGAACTGATTGAATAACTAGTACTACTACCAGTAGTAATAGCTAAATTATTTAACACAGGTGTTGTAAAATCCATTGTCCATTGTCACTGACAACGGACAATTGAGTTAAGGTTGGACAGAATTTACTGTATTATTGCATTGAACCAGTTCCAAATGAAAGGACAAGTTAACAAAAAGGTGATTTATAAACCCCCTCATTAACAATATTCTTAGCGACCAGCTAATGTTGTTACTCAAAATTTTAAGTCGGTTCGGCTTATCTATGGAGAGCCTACTACCTGCCACATCCGCGCAAAAAAGAGTTGTATAATTTATGCAAAAGGTTTGAGTTCTCCAACTATATTTTTATTCACAAATGGAAACATTATTTGAATATCATGTTCAATGTAATAGTTTCGAACGAAGCTTATATAGAAAAGAATAAATAAACAATGATTGTATTATACATGTCGCGGAAGAGATTGTTTATGAATGATTAAGATTGTTTATGAATGATTAAAATAGTCCACTTTCTGCTGCGTCTTCATGACGTAGTATTTTTCCTCAGCCCATTCATAATCTGAGGCTATTAATAGATGCGGCTGCTGATAAACAAGGGAGAGTCCAATTGCACTGGTGATAACAACGCAATAGTATAAGGTTACGCTTGTTAATCTGAGGCTATTAATAGATTCAGGAAAACAACGCAATTGTATAAGGTTACGCTTGTTTATATTCTCAATTTATAAAACGTTGAACATGAGTTCAACAATAACATCAGGGATACGATAGACAACAACAAAAATGCTTCATAATGGCTAAAACCGAATATAACAAACAATTAAATATAACACGAATGATCTGTTTTGTAACCTTGTTCATGCTTCTACAGCGGGGATTTCTGGGAAACGTTCTTTTGCTCTCAACAGATAGTGGCGATCTTTTGTATTTACGGGTGCTAACAACGCAATAGTAGAAGGTTAAGCTTGTTTATATTCACAGTTCTCAATTTATAAAACATTGGACATGAGTTCACCAATTACTACAGGTGTACTATAGACAACCTCAAAAATGCTTTATAATCGCTAAAGCCGAAAACGACTAAATAGAACAATAAATATCTTTAAAATGTAGTCGGCGTAAACGCTGACTTTAAAATAAAGTTTGCAATTTACTTTTCTAAATAATTAAATAAAATGAAAACAAAAGTTTAACTATTGTGGTTTTTTTTCACTTATAACTTGCATATTCACCGCATGAAATGTGTGTTGTCAGTGTCAAACCACACATTAGTGTAAGAAGATAAAAAATATAGTATGGGAGTGCACATCATATGTGTCTTCACATGCCTTATTATGAGTATATTTCTTCACTATCCAAATATATTGTATGTTAATGTTTTATTAAAACGCAGTTTTCTTTCGACACATTTAAATCACATTTTCATAGCCGCGTCATGCGAAAATGGGTCTTATGCGTTTCTTAAACTCAACATGTGCATTTGCGCAGTCTGGTCAGAGGCTATGCTGTTCGCTATAAAAATCACTCAATATGTTATGGCCTCATTATGTATCACCTGACCGGACTGAGAGATGAGCTGGCTGAGTGGGCTATATATATATGATGAGCGCATATGGAATAAGACCCACTTTCGCATGACGAGGGTCATTAAAAATCTCATTACGAATTGTAAATGACACATTTTAGCACAATGCTTTTCGATACAAAATTGAATTCAAAATAGCAAACTTGTAAATAAGGGCAGCCTATCCAGGTGTTCAGGAACAATTTCCAGACGTGCTGAAGGAGTACAGCAAACATTGTGGTTGGATAATTAAACGATTTTCTTCTTATCGCGACACTATACTATTTTGGTAATGATTGTTTTCTCATCTTGAAAGCAAAACTGAAATTCTGCAAAATAGATTTTAACGCGTATAAATTGTAACTGGGCCACAATTTGTGTCGTTTGAACATTCAGAGAGTAGTCCGGAATTCATTACACTGAACAGTGCTACATCCTTTACGCTGAGCACAGACACAGTGATGTAGCCAAAGTTCAGAGGTTTTATCTAGAATCAGCCTATGAACTATTCGAAAACATTCATGCGTGTCTGCTGGCGTTATGTAAAAGTCATTAAGATGAAAAGCTGAGTAAAACAGATATGCCGAAAAAGCGCATGAGTACTCTATACCTATGTTTAATAAGAGTTGTTGACATTGTGTGAATGGGTTACAAGTAATGCATAAACAACAATGTAAGCGTCAACAGGGCTGTCTTGATGACTACCTAATTTGTGAGTAACAAGAGATGTGTTCGTCAGAAACACAATGCCCCCTATTGCGCCGCTTTGAAAAAAAAAAATTATTTATTTTTACCTTTGACCTTGAAGGATGACCTTGACCTTGAACTTCCACCACTCAAAATGTGCAGCTTCATGACAACGCCGCTTTGATTTTTTTTTTTTTTTTTGACCTTTGACCTTGAAGTATGACCTTGACCTTCAACTTCCACCACTTAAAATGTGCAGCTTCATGAGATACACATGCATGCCAAATATCAAGTTGCTATCTTCAATATTGAAAAAGTTATGGCCAATGTTAAAGTTTTCGGACGGACAGACGCCATATATTTGACATTTGACCTTGAAGGATGACCTTCACCTTTCACCACTCAAAATGTTCAGCTCCATTAGATACACATGCATGCCAAATATCAAGATGCTATCTTCAATAGTGCAAAAGTAATGGCCAATGTTTAAGTTTTTGGACGGACGGACAGATGCCATATATTAGACATTTGACCTTAAAGGATGACATTCACCTTCACCTTTCACCACTCAAAATGTGCAGCTCCGTGAGATGCACATGCATGCCAAATATCAAGTTGCTATCTTCAATATTGAAAATGTTATGGCCATTAAAGTTTTTGGATAGACTGACATACACACATACTGACTGCTATATTTTGAATTTGTATATGGTGTCAAAAATCAAAAGTTTTGTAAAGTGAATTTTCATCATGAAATTATATTCTTAGTGAGATAGGTATTCGATATTCCAACAATATTCATTTAATATGATGGTGAATGCAAATTGTCTTTATATTCAGTTCTCACTGCCATTTTCATCATACTTTCTATGCTTTTAGAATGTCCAAAAAAGGCCATGTTGTTTTTATTATGCCCCCGGTAGGGTGGCACATAGCAGTTGAACTGTCTGTCAGTCAGTCAGTGTGTCAGTCTGTCCGTCCGAAAACTTTAATGGCCATAACTTTTTCAATATTGAACATAGCAACTTGATATTTGGCATATATGTGCATCTCAAGGAGCTGAAAATTTTGAATGGTGAAAAGTCAAGGTCAAATGTCAAATATATGGTGTCTGTCCGTCCGAAAACTTTATCATTGGCCATAACTTTTTTTATATTGAAGATAGCAACTTGATATTTTGCATGCATGTGTATCTCATGAAGCTACACATTTTGAGTAGTGAAAGGTGAAGGTCAAGGTCATTCTTCAAGGTCAAATGTCAAATATATGGCGTCTGTCCGTCTGTCCGAAAACTTTAACATTGGCCATAACTTTTTCAATATTGAAGATAGCAACTTGATATTTGCCATGCATGTGTATCTCATGAAGCTGCACATTTTGAGTAGTGAAAGGTGAAGGTCAAGGTCATCCTTCAAGGTCAAATGTCAAATATATGGCGTCTGTTCGTCCGAAAACTTTAACATTGGCCATCACTTTTTCAATATTGAAGATAGCAACTTGATATTTGGCATGCATGTGTATCTCATGGAGCTGCACATTTTGAAAGGTGGAAGGTCAAGGTCATCCTTCAAGGTAAAAGGTCAAATATATGGCATCTGTCTGTCAGTCCGAAAACTTTAACTTTCGCCATAACTTTTTTATGCCCCTGAAAGGTGGCATATAGTTTTTTAACTGTCCGTCTGTCTGTTCGTCAGTCACTCTGTCTGTTTGTCCGTCCGTCCGTCCGAAAACTTTAACATTGCCCATAACTTTTGCAATATTGAAGATAGCAACTTGATATTTGGCATGCATGTGTATCATATATATATGGAGCTGCACATTTTGAATGGTGAAAGGTCAAGGTCATCCTTCAAGGTGAAAGGTCAAATTTTGCAATATCGAAGATAGTATTTTGATATTTGGCATGCATGTGTATCTCATGGAGCTGCACATTTTGAGTGGTGAAAGGTCAAGGTAATCCTTCAAGGTTATGGTCAAAGGTCAAAGTTTGCAATATTGAAGATAGCAACTTGATATTTGGCATTCATGCATATCTCATGGAGCTGCACATTTTGAGTGGTGAAAGGTCAAGGTCATCCTTCAAGGTCAAAGGTCAAATTTTGCAATATTGAAGATAGCAACTCGATATTTGGCATGCATGCGTATCTCATGGAGCTGCACATTTTGAGTGGTGAAAGGTCAAGGTCATCCTTCAAGGTCAAGGTCAAATTTGGCAATGTTGAAGATATTAACTCGATATTTGGCATGCACGTGTATCACATGGAGCTGCACATTTTGAGTGGTGAAAGGTCAAAGTCAAGGTCATCCGTCAAGGTCAAAGGTAAAAAATTTGCAATATTGAAGATAGCAACTTGATATTTGGCATGCATGTGTATCTCATTGAGCTGCACATTTTGAGTTGTGAAAGGTCAAGGTCATCCTTCAAGGTCAAGGGTCAAATTTTGCAATGTTAAAGATAGCAACTCGATATTTGGCATGCATGCGTCTCTCATGGAGCTGCACATTTTTAGTGGTGAAAGGTCAAGGTCATCCTTCAAGGTCAAAGGTCAAAATTTGCAATATTGAAGATAGCAACTCCATTTTTGGCATGCATGCGTATCTCATGGAGCTGCACATTTTGAGTGGTGAAAGGTCAAGGTCATCCTTCAAGGTCAAAGGTAAAATATATGGCTTCAAAGCGGCGCAGTAGGGGGCATTGTGTTTCACAAACACAGCTTTTGTTTTGTCTAAGTTATCTCTATGAAATAAATAGGATGATAAAAAGTGCACACAAAACTCGACCCGTGCGTTAATACACACTCTTCATAAATGTGAATGGCGTGTGTTCATAAACTTGCGATTAATTTTGAAAAATGAATTGCATCTTAAATTATGCAATCGCAAACAACTTCAGTGCCTTCAGCGTTTTGATTAAACTTGTATGCATTTCTAACAAAACTGCTGATTAAGTTTCTGTCAGTGAAATCAGATATTTGCCATTTGCTTTTGTCTGAACACACCTTTTCAACAAAATGCAAGTGAATGGAACAAATTTACCTAACTGAAAAAGATTAAAATGTTAATAGACAGATAAATAATAGCTCATTATTACATATGTATAAAGTATATAAAGTTATATCGCAAAATAATCAAACTAAATGTTTACGTTCAGACTCTTCAATAGCACAAACATTCTATTTGCAAAGAATTAAAAGTAATACCACTTTATAATTTGTAATGGTTAATAACATGCTAATTTTATATTGACCCTTCAGACATGGGGCATTTAGTTTCTGCTATGCCAACACATACTTAACCATGTTATGTAGCATGAACAAACTTTTGTGCAATGTTCAAACAGCTCTCTGTCAACTCACTCACGTTAACCAAATGAGGGCCTGAAAGGCCCAAAGTCGCTCACTTGAGATACATAGGAACTGACCTGCTGAGTGCAGCCCCAAGATATCATTAGAACAAATGTTCTGACCAAGTTTAATTCAGAGTGAACTATAAATGTAACTTTTAGAGTGCTAACAAGGTTTAACTATTGCAATATCAGGATAAATTCCCCGACCCCTTGTGGCTATGTTTTTCAACACAAAGGAACTATTTTTGAACTGATCCAAGATATCATTGGACAATAAAATTAAATGTGACTTTTAGAGTGTTAACAAGTTTTAACTATAGCCATGTATGGAAAAATGCCCTGCCCGCTGCTGGCCATGTTTTTCAACCAACCAGGAATGTTTTCAAACTCGTTCCTAGAAATCATTGGGACAAATCTTCTGACCAAGTTTCATTAAGATCAGACAATAAATGTGGCCTCTGGAGTGTTAACAAGGTTTTACTATAGTAATATAATATAGCCATATAAAGAAAAATCCCCACCCCATTGCGGCCATATTTCTCAAGAAACCGGAACCATTTTCGAACTCGTTCAAGATATCATTAGAACAAAATGTTCTGATCAAGTTTCATGAAGATTGTACAATAAATGTTAATTTTATTAGAGTGTTAACAAGTTTTTACTATATTCATATAAGGAAAAATGCCCCACCTCTTACCATGGTGGCCATGTTTTTACACAAATTGGAACTGATTTTGAACTCTTCCAAGATATCATTGGGATTAATCTTCTGACCAAGTTCTATGATGATTGGACAATAAATGTGGCCTGTAGAGTGTTAACATGGTTTTACTTAAAGTGATATTATGGGCATTTTTCACTGTTGAATTGAGATGAAAAGAATTAACAGGTCAAAAGAGTTAGTTAAAATGTGGTTACTGACCAATTATCTGCAAGTCATCTTGCTACCAGTTGTTTATAAAAATATATTTTATATTCGAAATTTTACAAGACATGTGTCTTATGAACGAATCTGCACTAAAACTAAATTTAGGTTCACATCATACATGCATGATCAGTTGTCAAACGAAAGTACGGTTGATATTCAAATACATTATTTTTCTCTTTCCGGGATATTGTTTTAGTATGTTGATGCTGCATTAACAAATATAACTGTATATAAAGTGAAAACACCAAAAATAAACAACGGTTGCGATAGACACCTATAAACTGTAAGATGCCCATAATATCACTTTAAGCCATATAAGGAAAAATGCCCGCCCCCTTGGGGCCATGTTTTTCAAACAACTGGAATCATTTTCAAACTCATCCAAGATATAATTGGGACAAAGCTTGCAACCAAGTTTCATGACGATGGTGATAAATGTGGCTTCAAGAATGTAAACAAGGTTTTACTAAAAAATCAACCAACTGGAACCATTGTCGTACTCGTTCAAGATATCATTAAGACAAATCTTCTGACCAAGTTTTATGATGATCGGACAATAAATGTGGCTTCAAGAGTGTTAACAAAGTTTTACTATAGCCATACATTGGGTATATAGCCATATAAGAAAAAATGCCCCGCCCCCTGGGGGCCATGTTTTTCAACCAACTGGAACCATTTTCGAAGTCGTCCAAGATATCATTGGGACAAATCTTCTGACCAAGTTTCATGATGATCAATCAATAAATGTGATCTCTAGAGTGTTAACAAGGTTTTACTATTTAGCCACATAAAGAAAAATGCCCCGCCCCCTGGAGGCCATGTTTTTTAACCAACCGGTATCATTTTCAAACTCGTCCAAGATATAATTGGGCCGAATCTTCAGACTAAGTTTAATAAATGTGGCCTCTAAAGTGTTAACAAGGTTTTACTTTAGACATATAAAGCCTTATTAGGAAAATTGCACTGCCCCTGGCGGCCATGTTTTTCAAGCGACTGTAAACATTTTCAAACTCGTCCAAGACATCGTTCAGACAAATCCTCTGACCAAATTTAAATAAATGTGGCGTTTATAGTGTTAACAAGACAAATGCTGACGCCGCAGGACACACAACGGAAAAAAGCGATCACAAAAGCTCATCATGAGCACATTGTGCTAAGGTGAGCTAAAAAAGGGATACAAAATACAAAAAAAAAAAACAAATAAAATAACGAATACAATATTATTTATTTTATTTAATTCCTAGGATTAATCACTTTTTGGATGCATTCTTGCATCGACTTTTGATTGTTTCTTTGCTCTATGGGCCATTATCCAAAAGAACAGACTGGGTGCCAGAATACGCAGTGTTATAGCAAGTGTTTGTGTCATCGTGGCAGGGAATATTTCTGGTTTCCCGCATTCAACTGCTTTCAGGATCTGTTGAGCAACTGTCTCCGGAGGTAATCCTGATGCAGTCGTTGTGTCTGTCACTGAAAAAACATTTTTACAATATGGGGACTTCTGATTTTGTAACAAGTGCCCACTGTTAAACGTCAGATTGTCTAAATGTGTACAGCTACATTAGCAACTTTTACACATTTGGCTTTATGTGCATTTAATACTTTTGTGGAAATAAATCCACATTTTCTTTAAGATGAATACCCGGTAGCTTTTAAAGCCTTTTGCTTTCAAGCGTTATTCAATTGTTTTGGGATGGACCCTATTTTTTTTACACATTGGCAAAATGCTATACATGTACATTAATTCATGACATAAAGATGATATACTTTCTTGAACTGTGAATACAGCCTTACATTGACTGAACATTTAACCAGTGGTTTTATAGGGTAAATTTGGGGCTGTAATAGGCTCAATTTCCCTGCCAGTAATGATTATTTGTTTTTTTATCACCATTTTGGAAATGAGACTGGATCCCTTTGTATTGGGAAAATTTGGGGTGTTTTGACTAAAATTCGGAAATAAGTGTTACTCACAGGTTCTTCTGGTTTTGTACTGTTTGCACATAGCCATTTTCACTTTGCTTCTGAGTGGGAAAGGGTTAACTGAGTTTAAGTTATATATTTAACCCTTAATCTGCTTTGAATGTAATCATAGATAAGCCTCCTTACTGCTGAATTAATTTCTATTACCTATAATAGAGGATGAAATGGGTGGTCGATTTCAACCCGCTGAATTTCAATTATTATAAGACATAAGTAAATAGAACCTATATTGTCCTTTTTGTCATTGATTGATTAATGAAATTTATGATGGAACAATACAATACATACATTTTTGGTTTGAGCCATTCTGCTCAATTCTCACCTCCATACTTGGACCCATCGCCGCACAAGGCATTTGTGGAAAGACTCGTCTGGATGTAGCCTGGGTTAACCACGCATACCCCAACTCCGGTGTCCCACAGTTCTGCACGTAAACAGTCAAAGAAGGCTTGCATGGCGTGTTTCGATGCTGCATCTATGGCGCAAAAACAAGAGCATTTAATGAGTACCGGTATTGCAAGTGTGAGTAAGTCAAGAAACCAAGAACCATGGCCATACTACAAACAAGGTTTGCAATATTTAAGTAATGAATATTTTTAAAATGCATGTACTGACAAGTTCCTCAGCTAGTATATGTCTTCTCGTACTTAGCCAATCAATTAAAAGGTTTCTTAAAACACTGCAGAGCAGTCAAGTTTTTTTACTTGAATCGACCCATTTCCCAATTCTACTGTACAATGTTTGCATATATTCTTCCCAATTTAAATGTCTTTACAGGGATAATACTCAATAAAGCTGCATCTGCTAATCAAGTGTTATGTTGTGACTACATTTACTTTTATTATTTAATTATCTTGCTTATAACCTTTAACCCTTTCAGTGCGGGAACCGAATTTTGAAGGCCTTTGCAAACAGTTTGGATCCAGATGAGACGCCACAGAACGTGGCGTCTCATCTGGATCCAAACTGTTTGCTATTCTGATAGTATTCTTTGAAAAAAATCGAAGAAAATGCTAATTTTAGAAATTCAGCAGACGACATTTTAGCAGACGACAAATTTCCCAGCATGCAAAGGGTTAATACTAGGGCATGAAGTGGACATGAAATATGATCATGATAAATATTCAGACTATGTTTAATCATAATGTCACACATAAGGCATTGAGAGTGCCAATAATATTTTTCCTTCGACCCTTACTGGTGTCATTTTTATTAAACCGTCATTTCCAATTTGAAACTGGGCCAGGATTGACAGTCTGTCTTTCATTCAGATTGAATAATGAATGTGGCTTCTGCCCACTGGGGTAACAAGATTTTTTCTAGGCTTCTAAGAGGGGGTAACAAGATTTCATCAGGTGACCTTGTTTTTGACCCCACATAACCCAGATTTGTCTCTTCTCTAGATATTATTAAGTAAGGTGACCTTGTTTTTGACCCCACATAACCCAGATTTGTCTCTTCTCTAGATATTATTAAGTTCTTTCTAACTAAGTATCATCACCATTGACTTTGAATAAGTCATAACAGTGGAGTGTGAAGTTGTAATTTTTTAATATTAGATTTGACCCGGTGCTTTAGTTCGTTAACTTGGGTAACCCATATTCATACTTGGGCTAGGTCAATATCACCATCCTGACCCAAGTTTCATCAAGATTGAGCCATAGCTGAAGCCTCTAGAGCAGAGTGCTTGTATTTGTCAATACAAGACAACTGACATAGACTCTTCACAATTGTGCAAATGAAAACTTCATGTTCAGGAAAGCTAAAAGTTACAAGGTAACTATAAATTTTGATTCTGTAAAATGTGGACATTGATGATTCACAATAAACAATACTGAAACTTACGTTACGGACACAACAATACTCACAAGCAGACCTGTATGGTATGGATATTCTCCCCTGAACAGAGCTCACTGCTACGATGCAAGAACCTGGTCTCTCCTTCAAAACTGGTAACAAGGCTGAAAAAGACCAATACTATTGTTCATGTATTTTTCTGTAAAAGAATAAAAGTAGAAAACATGACTACTTTCATATGAAGGGTTGTTCTTTGAATAAAACATGAAATCAGTGGTAAAGGTGGAAAAATTGAAATCAATTTCTGATCAAGTGTGCATACATGTTCTTGTCAAAGTGACGTACACACAAATTTTGGTGGATCATTGCTCGATTGTAAAGACCAAAATGAATGGTAGTTCATGAGCCAATTGATTTGGTTGATAAATCATAATTGTCATAAAATTATTGACTGTATTTTCTGGAATATTAGATCTAGAAACTGCCCTTCAATTGCATGACTAGTAAGCTCTCCATTAAATGTAGTGTAGTAATATAACTAGTGATATACATAAGACATAAGCATAAGTGTAATTAATTCATTTTATGATTTCACTTGAAGATATTTCCCCCAAAATGAGAATTTACAAAAAACTATAATAAAAAGCAACAAATATAGGGCAATTATCAACCTATCATTACTTTTAGTTGGAAAGTTTTCAGTTGATGGCCCTTACTATTGGAAAACTACTAAGTAAAGCTTGGCTTGACCAGAAAAAAATGTGAATAGTTTGACTTCATGTGCAGCTGCGTATCATACAGAAATATGCACCTAACGTTGAAAAACTTGTGTTGGAAAGTGTAGAAATAATTTGTCAGACAAGTATGTGTCAAAAGACAGACAGACAAATGGACAAACATCCATGATATATCCAGTATACTCACTCTTCTGTGTGACTTAAGTTTTAAAACTGCGAAAAATCTAGAAAGCAATCAATCAAACAAAACCTTTGGTCAGTGCGATTTGTCCGAAGTAGTTCACATTCATAACCATTTGGTGCACATCCATGTTTGTTCCCTCTATTGATCCCCTATAACTGACCCCAGCATTGTTGACTAGAATGTCCACAGCATCAAATATGGCTTTTGCTTCTTGACCTTTGTTGCCCAGCGACTCCAGGTCAGAAAGGTCAACTTGAAGAATACCAAGGTCACCTGATGACTGAAGGAAATTAGGTCAAATCGAGAAATATGATGTGCATAGTTACAGTGAAAAGAAGGCAGGTACATTAAATGTTTAATAAAATAAATACTTAATGGCAATTTCATGACATTACGCTGAGAAAGTAAATACTGAAAATTCAAATTACGCTTATGCACACATCGCACTATTGGATAAGTAAAAGCACACCATAAGTTTGATTAAAAATGTTTCGTGTACACAGAAAAATAACCAAAAGAGTTTCTAAGTATGTGCTTTATGGACCTAATTAATGGTAAATTTTTAGAGAAACAAGAGATGTGTTAGTCAGAAACACAATGCCCCCTATTGCACCGCTTTGAAATAAAATTTCACTACATCATTTGGCAGGTTTAGAAATTATCTCCCTTTAAAAGCTTTTTACTTCCCTTGGATTGTATTTTTTTACTTTTGACCTTGAAGGATGACCTTGACCTTTCGCAACTCAAAAATGTGCAGCTTCATGAGATACACATGCATGCCAAATATCAAGTTGCTTTCTTCAATATTGCAAAAGTTATCGCAAAACTTTAACCAACGTTAAAGTTTTGACACAAAATGACAGACAGACAGGCAAAAAACAATATGCCCCCGATCATTCGATCTGGGGGCATAAAAACAAAGGAGTGATTTTTTTTAAAATCATATTGATGTTTGGTTTATAAAAATTCCCTCAGCAAACTTATCTGACAGCAAGTCAATATAAGACGGATCAGCAAGTGTTTGTCTGGTTTTATGAGATTTAAAATAATTTCACAAGATGAATTGGAAAACATGAAACCATTGTGCTGACTTTAATATTACTGTAATATTTTTAAATGATCAATAATAAAAACAAATGTTCCCAAACATAGTTTTAATATATCTGACTAAATTCAGGGTAAACAGATTGAAAAAGGCTGTCAAAAAAAACATAGGAACCAATGTCTGCGGTTTTCAAAATAACATACTAGGAACAATTGTCCAGGTTGTCAAAATAACATAAGAACCATTCTCCAAGCTGTGAAAATAACATGGGAACCAATATCCAGGTTGTCAAAATCACATAGGAACCAATGTCCGGCTGTCAAACTAACATAGGAACCAATGTCAGGGCTGTCAAAATAACATAGTAACGCTTATTGGGTTGTTGTCGACCTTAAATGGCCCACAAGTCACCCGGGGATGACTAGAAGCCGATTTTTGTCACCCTAGGGTCACTTTAAGCCGATTCTTGTCATCCTGGGGTGACTTCAAGCCGACCAGGTGACTAGAATCGGCTTGAAGTCACCCCAAGGTGACATGAATCGGCTTCTCGTCACCCCCAGGTGACTTCAAGCCACTTCAGGTCAACAATGACCCAATGAATGTAGAGCATTGGGTCATTGTCGACCTGAAATGTTTTGAAGTCACTTGGGGGTGACAAGACGCCGGTTCTTGTCACCCTATGGTGACTTCAAGCCGATCCATGTCACCCTGGGGTGACTTCAAGCCGACCGGGTGACTAGAATCGGCTTAAAGTGACATGAATCGGCTTCTAGTCACCCCTGGGTGACATAAAACCATTTCAGGTCTACAATGACCCAATGAGCCATAGTAACCAATGTCAGGGCTGTCAAAATAACATAAAAGCCCATGTTTGTTCATTCAAAATAACGTAGGTAACAAAGTCCTGGCTGTCAAAAGAACGTGGAAACAAAATAATGTCCATGCTGTAAAAATCATGTAGGAACGAATGTCCGCCTGGGGCAAAATAAGCATGGGAACAAGTGACAGCTGGAATCGATGTCCAAGATTCTCCATTCAGGTATATGTTTGACTTTATTTTTAACCATCACTCCAAGCAAAAATTTATGGAACATGCTTATAGATCTTCCACCCAATTGTAAAGGACCACAATGAAGTTATGCCTAAAAGAGGAAAATTGTTATATTTGGTTGGGTTTTCTAATGGCACATGGACCATAACCTTTTAATTTTTACCTTAAGTCTTTGCAACTCTTCTTTCACTTTTTGAAGCTCTGAAAGATTCCGTCCAGCCAGTATAACCTTGCAGCCTGCACTGTAGAACACCGTTGCACACGCTGAAAGTAAAGCAAAAGAAGACAATAACACATAGCATTAACAAGAGCACCGCATAACGGGTGCCAACCCTCGGCTGCGGGTGCATTTTTTAATAAATGAAAACTTGTCAAATTTTTTTATTTTTTTTTTGGAAGTCACAGCGACCTTGACCTTTGACCTTGTGACCCCAAAATGGGTGTGGCGTGTAGAAATCATCAAGGTGCATCCATATTTGAAGTTTCAAAGTTGTAGGTGGAAGCACTTTGACTTTGGAGCCAATATAAATGTTTTATGCACGACGCCGGCTGACGGCAGACAACGAGCAGGCTATGACAATACCTCGGGTTTTCTCCAAAAACAGCCGAGCTTAAAATGACATCCAAAACTACTTAGACTACAAAAACTGCCTTCTCCTTCTAAAAACAAGATGAATATTAACAAAAAGGCAACAGTCAAAAAAGTTAAACTGATAAAATGAGCTTTACCTTCCTGGTAACCGCTTCCTTCAATTTTTGAGCAAATTTTCGTCAGGACCAATTTCAGTTCGAAATAAGTCGTAACTTTTTTTTAAATATTTGGCTTGAATAGGAGAAAGTGCCAAAGGCAAGGTATCCTATTCATAAGGCATGTATGTAAGTGAGGTACTAAATACTAGGTCACAACTTTAGCAGTACATGTATACATATGCTTTCTGTTTGTCTTACTTTTGTAAAATTGCCAACAACCTAGTCACAGTGGCAAATTTATTAAAATACTGTACACTTCTGAAATTAAGGTAGAAAGAATCCTAAATTAATAAGCTGCAAAGATAATCTGACAATGACTTTATATTAAAACTCATTTAGTCAAAAACAGCTCATCATGGCTAAGCGGATAGGGAGTTGGAAGTGAGAGCTTTGTTATGATCTTCCCAAAGTAATGACGGACCAGAGAGTGTTAAAATAAGCCTTAGGCTTTCGATGCAATAATACTATATGAATAGGTGTCGTTTGCATAATGACAAACTATTATACCTTTTCCCAGACCAGAATTAGCACCTGTGATCAGAACTACTTTGCCCTTCAACTGAACGCGTTTTCTTTTTCTAAGCAGGAATAATATAAGGTAGATCAGTCCTGCAGTACCCCCACACCAGGCCAGAACTGTGCTAGGTGACATATCTAAAAGCAAAAAAAGAAGATGCAAGTTAGAATTAATAAAAACTTTGATGTGGAAATGTTGTAACTGCTTTTCGGTTAAAACTATATATGATAAAATAATTTCATGCTCCATGCCTTGACGTATTAACATTTTACATTTAAACAATATCGATGAATATTATGTTTGCTGGAATATTTGTTGGAATATCCTAAAAACAATAATTAGAAATTACATCTTTAAATATTTTTGTATTGTTTGCCAGTACTGTAACAAATAGTGTGCATTCATAAGCAATCATTCATGTTCACTTCACTGATCATCAGATTTATAAACCATTACTGATTTTTCTCAACCCTTTAAAAGTGTACAAGACAAAAGTTTTTTTTTTTAATAAGTTTACCAATTAATATTTGACTTAGCATTGATAAATAGGGACAAACGTGTTTATTTATCAAATACTTGTGAAAATTAAATAATATTTTTGAAAATATTTATAAGATATTAACACTGCTATGGTGTGCTATGGGCCAGTATTGACACATCTCTGGCCCAAAGGCTTCAGCTTAAAGGCCTATGCCTCCCAATATTTGCCTATACAGGCCTAGGGGACGTCATCACTGTGTAATAACCTATTTATTACATATCTCTTAACATGTAACCACTACATAATTTAACATGTATAATAAATTTTAGTCTATGCATTGCATGTTTGAAAAGGTTATTTCTATTTGAAAAGAACGCCACATGTTATTTCATCTGTGCCTGTATAATGGAAGATGAATATAACAAACGTAAATATGTTGAAATGTGTATTTGTTACATGGCATCAACAAAAGAGTTGTGTAATGAACAAGTCATAAATTATAGTTACACTGAATTATCATTTTCATGAATTTGCACTGTTGTCCAAAACAGTAACATTATCCTAACACTTCAAGAGTACAATCCAGTGCAGCTATTTTGAGGATGCTAATGACATTATTTTTAGTTAAAAGCAGTGCATGAAATCGACTTAGTGCCCATTACCAACTAGTATTGGCACTAGTATTGGCATAACAGGAAGAAGAATGGGGACATCAGCGCTCCTTTTTTGTAAGCCAGGCTTTTAAAATTCATTAATTATGTTACTATGAAGAGTAAAGTATTTAATTAAATCCAGCATCATATAAGCTCTCCATACAGCAATATAACTCTTACTGGTCTGTATAAAGCTTCTTACATAATTACCGGTACAATGAAGATGTGGTATAGAAACCTCTTCACCATGAGTCTGACAAATTAAAACAAGATACATGTGTATGGTACCGAGGGGCCTTCACATTCCTTTTTTATTTTCAAACAAAACCTTTGATCTCTATGCGTGTCCTTTAAAATTTGATGATGGCCGGAAGACAGGTAAAACACATAACATTCATCTTGTGATTGGTTTACATTTTCGCAAACTTATCAATTTATGGCAAGGTTATGGTTGAGAAAAAGAATTTGGACGTATATCTCATCACTTGCACAGGAGAATAGCTGTATGACGCTTTCTGTAAATGGTGGCCGGGGGCTTGAAAAATCATAATCCCTTTTAGTTCTGGAAGCCATTCAACTAAAGTTTAAGTTATTTCAGTTTTAAAAGGGCCTTTTCATGTTTTCGTAAATTGACCAAAATAATTTTTTCAGATTTGCACATTTTTGTTATGATACTTGTTAGGAAACAGTAATACTGAACATTTACCATGCTATTAAATAGCCATTAAATGCATCTTTTGGTGATTTAAAAACCTGAAAATTTTAAAGCGTTGCAACGAGAATCGATTGAACAAATTGGAGAGTTCTGTTGTTATCATTACATTTTGTGATACTACGAGGGCTGCTTATATAAAGTATAAAATTCATAATTAATTGTATGAGCATGGATGGTCAAGTGGTCTAAGAGACAGACTTTAACTCCACGGTCATTGGTTCGAGCCCTGTTGAGGGTTACTTTTTTTTCCTTTAATTTTATTCTGGTTTTTTTACTGGAGCTTTTCAGATCCAATGATTACATTAATCAATATAAAGCATTTAATGACAAACATCAATACATGCCAAAATCTGTGAAAAGGCCCTTTGATGTATTTTTGCTATTCGGTTAAAAAAATGAACAAAGTAATATCAATAAAACCAAAATAAATAATATCCATATCCGAACCAGAAATCAACCGAAATATATCATAGATTGATATGTAAATTGACCCAATTCTGACAAACATTAATGCTTCTGAAAATGTTTATTTAAACTACTTGAAGCATAAACTTCCTATGCAAATGACGTCTTGTATTGTATAACATAAAACTGACCCATTGTTTACTTTCTGAAGATTCAACTGTCACAAAGTGAAAGTAAAACTTGACAGGAAGTAGATGTGTATGCAGTGCGCATGATCAGCAAGAAGAAATGGTTTGAACCGAGCAGTTTTCGGATGAAAATAAAGTTATGGTTTTGAGTTAATAGTTCGCGATGACCTTAAGCGGTTGTCAACATTTACAAAAAATAAAAACAGAAAAAGGTCTTGATTCATACAAAATCCTCCATGCATGCTTCATAAGTTGTAAAACAGCGGATGCAAGGCGTCGCAAGGTAACAATCTTTGTCACTATGTCAGTCCGTGCTGTCAAACAGTGAGATGTGAAAGAACGATCATTTTCACAATTACACAAGTCATTTGATTTTTATTTCTTGAAAATAAAGTATTCACATCCCCCTTTAAATTCCACGTATGGAATTTCGTTACTTGATTTGGTAATAAATGGGTTGCCACACCTTTTTCATACACCTGTGTTATTGTCATATCTCACATGTAACAATTAGTCCATATAAACGGATTCCCAGAGCCTTTGATAATTTTTGCTATGGCGGCGCTGGCAGTCCATATGCACCCCCTCATAAACATGGGTGCAGTTCAGCGCAGCGAATCCGAGCGCTTTACTAAACAGACGTTGTTCGTGACAAATTGAGGAAAATAATGAATAAACTTCATAAACATGTTAAATATACCTGAATGGCAACCTACGGATGTAATCATTTGCATGCACCCTATAAAAACACGACGATGTTTCAACACACTCTTCTCGCTGACATGTTTTTGTTTAAATTTGAAACAGTGTATTCTGTATCGAATACCACATTGTTATCGACTTTATAGGCCGGAGCACATAACCCGACGTGCAAAATATTGGTGTAGTGTGAGATAACCAATATTAGGTCAATTTTCCAATATGGCGGATACAGCGTACAAAACAAAACCTAAGTCAATAAAATCAATTATTTCTTGCTTTAATGGTACCATTTAGATAAGTTTGTGGTTTAGATAGGTAAACTTTAATAAGTTCTTGCAGTTTCAGTGTTCCTTAACCCTTGCATTGTTGATAACATTTTGCACCCATGGACAATAGAGAGCGCATTGCAACTCTCAGCCTAAGCTGAGAGTTTAATTATTGCAACTAATGTAACAATATGAATGAATCATTTTGTTCGACAACCAACTATAAATTAGTTGTGTAACATATACTTTGTAGTAGAATACACAGCATATAATGATGTTTTTTTATTTTATTTAATGAGTATGAATGATTGATTATAGAGTGCCATTTAGAAATGTTTGTGTTAATTTAATATATCAATATATGTATTAATAATGTATTTGATTAATTTGTTTTATCTTTCAGGCCCGACACAGTGTTTGCCACACGTGTCGTGTGTATGAGTTGCGACTGCACGCTTGCATGTCCTGCGTCTACTTCGGCTGCCATCAAGATGAGCACATTCAGAGTCATGCAAGAGCAAATGAACACTGGATAGGTGCAAAAATATTCATGTTTTCAACTTTAAATAAGTTATAATAATAATTATATACAAAGCAGCAAATGATAGTAATTTAGTTGTTTATGCCTCTATGGGGATTCTCCCATGATATCTGAGAGAAGTTGTACAAATATTCATCCCCCAGTGGTTGATTCATGTTGGGCACCGATGTAACCTAGCTAAATAAAGCCTTGGCCTGAATGGGAATTTCCTTGGTCTAAGACAGCAATACCACAATTCTGTAAAAGCTACTTCCGATAGCAAGGCAGTTTAATTAAGTGTCTGTTATACAGCAATAGACTACATAGGCAAGCTATGCAATTACCGTAAAAACCCAGTCATACGTCTACCCGCTCATAAGTCGGTGGGTAAAAAATGATACCAAAATTGGAGATTTTGTATATGTCCAAGTCATAAGTCGAGTCAGAAATTGTTCGTCCACGAATTTCATAAACAGACGCCATTTTAAATGTACGGGAAGTTTTTATTCTATAAAAAGACCATGACGTCAGTATAGCCCTGTGTGACTCAGACATGGCGGAAACGTGTATTATGTACTTTGTTCAATATAATCAATACGATATTTATTTAGGAAATCGAAAATAATATATAAAAATATAGACAAGCAAATCATTATGAACCACATAAAAACAAATTCAACAACATAGGAAACCAGAACGTATATACATGTACATCGTAATTTACACAACAACGACATACGAAACACCAAACTCGCGTTCAGCAGCACTATTATTATTTGATTGCTCTGCAAATTCGATCACACGTATTTTAAACGCATTGTCATACGCATGGCGTTTGCGTTTTCCAGGCATTTTCACAAATCAAATGCGTTAGTCAAATTAATAAATTATTATTATAAAGTTTGCACGAAATTGTCCATGCTAGTAATAATCCACAAACTTATAATGCGATGACACACTGTGATCACTGTAATCAAATCTTTGTACTTTTAATCTGACTATCAAAACAATTGATTACTTCCTCGGTAAAACATGTTTTTTAACAATAATTGACATAACCAATAGACCGCTAACTCCACTTTTGTTCTACATAAAAGTTTCCAATGCGGAGCTATGCATGTGCTCAAACATAATTAAACGATTACCAGTGAATAACAAACTCACGATTGGTTAAACATGTCGCTTCACAAATTAAAGGAATCTTATTTTATCGGCGAGAAGGGTGATGCTGTATGGCTTCTTGAAAGGAAGCGGCTTTCCTTTGATGACGTCAAACTGTCAATTCACACAGGTTGCCAATTATCGCTCAACTTTAAAAATGACTTGAACTTTTGTTTACACGTTCAGTTGTAAAAAAACACCTGCTAACATGAAAACTTTGGATTAAATTATGAAAATAAAAACAAGGGAAATTTTGCGGCAAACTGTGGTTACATTAATTGGTAAGTATCAGTTAAAAGACGACTTTTTGTGTGTCCTATTTCAACAAGTTTTCTATACAACAACAACAACAACTTTAACCATTACCGCAGGGATCGATCTTGGTAGAATGTCATCATTTTTTTTCATGGACGACCTCATAAGTCGAGACTGTAAATTTAATCAAATTTTTGAGGTAAAAAATCTCGACTTATGACTGGATTTTTACGGTACTTGTGTTTGGATGGCAAGCAATTAATGAACAATGTATTTTTTTAAATCCCATTTTGAGGAATAAACATATTATTTTGAATTTTAATGATCAGTTAGAGTAAACGATCATTTCAAGATAATTTCAGAAACTGTGTAACTTAAATGTGTTATAATTTAGAATGAAATAAAAAGATGTATTTCAGTTATTGTTTATAATATGAATCACTTCAATTGTTTATTAATATGTTTGCAGTTTTTGTACTTTATAAGATGGAAATTTGAAATTTGAATTACTTTGAATGGGTTCAGTTGAAGTTAATGCATTCAAACTAGAGAATCACTTGTATATTATCAGTATTTTATAAGGCTGCTGCAATTGAGTCATGAATTACATGTACGTTTCTTTTGTGCTCCAGCTGTTGACATGTCCTATGGCATGGTAAGATGCTTTGCCTGTGACGATTACGTGTATGACAAGGACATTGACAAAATTGCCAAAACTCTCAACTACAGGTCTTCCATACCAGGTTGGCAGCAATACAAATGCTTAACCTACATTATTTGGAATAATTTTAGGACTTAGTTTTCAAAGGTTATGTTAGACATTTTTTCATTAAATAAATGTGAGAGAAACATTCCTTTCTGTAATAGACTTAGTTGCTCATACTTCCAGACATAACATTTTATTTATCTTATTTTATAAATAACATCTGACGTGATTGATTGCAATCAATAAATTTGTATGTATTTTATTCACAGCTGCTCTTAATCAGTTTGCTGTTTGGCAGCCTAATCACAAAGAAGTTGAATTGCTGCATAAGAATTGTAAGAGGCGACGGGTGGAGGATTCGTCAACAATAGGTTTGAAATGATAAAAATTGACCATTGGGTTGAAATAACTGGAACTTGTAGTAGTTTCATTAGGCTTAAAATAATTTGTCCATGTTACTTTTGCCTGTGTGAAAGATTGAATTACTTATTTTAATTCACAGATATTTCTCCATCAACCATGGAATGCATTTATATAAAAAAAAATCAATTATCTCATGAAACCCTGATGAAATGGTGTAAAAAAAAGCAAAAATCCATGGACTTCAACAAGCAAACAAAATCAATAGTTATATGAACCACTGATAATAAAAGCATAAAATAATATTTCATTTGCAATAACTATTACCATGTGTAATCCGACTGAAGTAACATTATTTGTTCTCTGTTCAGGCCTTCGAGGACTGATCAATCTCGGCAACACATGTTTCATGAACACGATCGTGCAGGCACTGATCCATACGCCGGTGCTCAGAGAGTACTTTCTGGCAGACAGGCACGTCTGTCAGTTGCTGAAGGAAGAAAATGAGCAGTGTCTTGTCTGTGAGCTGTCCAGCATTTTTCAAGAGGTTAGTTGATTGAAGATCCACTGTAATATGTAGTTAGTTTAGTTTGAACCAATTTTTGCTTGATTGGATAAAAATCCTTACATTTTAACTAGTGATAGACATGAATGCACTTTGTTTTAATGATAATAATAGAATAAATTGAATATTAGATGACTATCTTATTTAAAGGTAGCGCGCAGCATGAAACATTTTAGCTCTTGACCAGTCTCGCACATTGTAAGAAAATAGCATTTAAAAAAAACTTAACAAAAACAACCAGAAAATACTTAGTAACATTGAGATGTTAGTTAAATTGATATAACAACTTTAATCTCTGTATTTAAACACCAAGTGGTAATTTTGGGACTGGATCTTGGAAATGAAATGCTTTTGGCCATGGTAAATGTTACTAAGTAATATCTATTAAATTTGCCAAAAATATCTTATTTTTTTAATGTGGCCAATTGTAATAAATGATCATACACAAGCAGACCAATATTGAAACAAATTTCTTAAGACAGGAGTGTTTTTTTTTTTTGCTTGTTTGAAAAAAAATGCATATATCCTTTATTAAATCTATGACATTTATTTTTATGTTAGCATTTTGCCTATGATTAAGTCCCTTATGATTCTTTATTCTTATTCATATCATGGGTTCAGTAACAGGACCCACTGGCCATTTCACAAGATGTGTCAGACCCTTCATAATTTAGGGATTTAACCACACGAAAGGTGGCCGTGGTGTAATGGATATTGTGTCTGGATAGTGATCGAGAGGTCAGGGGTTTGATCCCCACTGTGGGAGTGGTCTTTAGATCTGCCCAAAGACAAATTAAGAACTGATTCTAGGCCCAGAAAACGGTCTCAAGAGGGTTTCAAATAAGTAGTAAGTACTTCTAATGCAATTGAGTTAAAATACAATTTATATAAGTTTAAACTAACTAAAATTCCCAATATCAAGGATATCTCACCTGTTCACAAGAGGGCTAATAAATTCTTCTCTTTTGCAGTTTTACTCTGGCATCAGTTCGACGTACATTCCGTACCGACTTTTGCACCTAGTTTGGACCAGTGCGCGACATCTAGCCGGATACGAACAACAGGATGCTCATGAGTTCCTGATTGCAGCTCTGGACCTGTTGCATCGTCACTGTATAGGTGGGTGCCTTAAGAATCTGAGAAATTAAAAAACACAACAACAAATTTTAAATGAATTTTTAAGCTTGCTTACAATATTGAAACAATGTCCGGTCTCTGGGAAGAACAAGTATTTTGTGTGCAAATAGAAGATCTTGAGAACACGCATTGATTGAAGTTCGAACTCTGGAGCTAGGCAGATAGCATATAAACAAAGCCAGTGCAACCTTATACTTTGTTGATTGTTTTGCTGTTGATGAAAGCATCACATCAAAATCTTAACAAAAAACACTTATTTTTAGCAAGGAAAATTTGGTCAGTTTACATGCTTGATACAATGTGAACCACATCAATAAGTCTCTAAAACACTTATGATATTGTGTATTTATTTACAATGTGAACCACATCAATAAGTCTCTAAAACACTTCTGATATTGTGTATTTATTTACAAAACATGTGTTATTGAGCTGTATCTTGTGAGTTCCCATTGATCTTTTTTTTCGAATTTATTGACTTGTCATCTGTTCTTTAGCTGGACCTAACGATCGCAGTGGAAGCAGTCCACACAACTGCCAATGCATCATAGACCAGATATTCACAGGCGGATTGCAGTCTGACGTTACGTGCCAAATGTGCAAGTAGGTTGCATAAATTGTTCTCGAGAGATTCAGTGCCCTAGATAATTTTTTAGGAAATAGGGTTTTCACCCATTGATTTTAAATTTCGCACTATGATTTTGAAAAAAGAGGGTGATTTCAGTCTTGAAATAGGGTGAACTAAGTTATGAAAATTCCTACCTCAAAATAATTGCTGCTTTACTTCTGTTGAAGCTGCACACTTGTATTGATTTAATAAAACTGTAAACTGTCTTGATTAACTTACATGAACTGATGTTAATTGACATCTTGAAACTGTTAATAATATAAACTTTAAAATTTAACTTTCAAAAACTGATGTTAACTGACATCTTCAATCTAGAAATTGTTAACCCAATACTTGCACCCTTAGGCAGTATGCATCTTTCAATCTTTTTTCTGTCCTATCAAGGTCAACAATTTCTTACCAGAGATGTGATTTTTTCCACTCTTGACAGATCTTTCAGTTGCAGACATTCCTTCATAATTTTTATGTAAATTCGCTACTTTCAACTGCTGTATACAGTTTCTAACAAAATCGACTGATATTTAGACGCAACAATTGCGGACGTCTTTCTACCTGGCAGAGGTCTTTCTGCCTCGCTTAGAATTTTTACTTGGCATCGTGATAGAAACTTAACGAACAGACGCTTTACAAATACATGCATGTCTTAAATATTTCGGTCAGACGCTTTATTTGCTATGAAATGTAGTCCGCATAGCTTTTGAATAACTGGTTTCCTCCTGCGTATCTTTGGAATGAATAAAAACGTTGCCGCGTGTTGCCGCGGTACAGTAATTAGACCAAAGAGATAATGTCGAAATTGAGAAAAGCATTTTCGATGGAGGCTTAAATCGTACACATCCAATTTAATTAATTTGTGAAAAAGTCTTTTTTTTCGTTTTGAATACGCATAATAATTATTTTTATTGGGTTAGATACACTTATCTGGGGCACTGGGAATTATGCTGAAACATTATATATAACTAAAATTGAAAGGATTGAATCTTGGTTTCTATTCATAGACGGAAAGATATGTATTTAGACCCATATTACAACAAATAAATAACATATGTTTTTTAAAATAGCCTAATAAAATGGCATCATATTCTAATTCAGAACTTAACAACATATATATAGGGATGCAAGAACAATGTTCAAAATTGAATGTCATTAAACAAGTCACCATGAGTTTAGGGAAAGCAAATGCTTAAAAGGTGGAACTATTGATTATTCTACTTGTATTGAAATAAAAGCTGCCATTTTTAGTGTCAAAATACTCCTGTGGTATTTTTCCTCTATATAAAGTTGGTACTGGAAAACAGTACCATTCCCAAAATGAGACACTTTTCCCTATTTTAAGGTTAAAGATCCCCAATTAACAATTATGGGAAAGATCTGATATTCGTCAGGTCTCGAAGAAGAATCATTTGTGTATTTGCGTTTCAGTAATGTGTCGACCACTATAGACCCGATATGGGATATATCTTTGGACCTTGGAACACGTCTTTACAATGGCTCAAACACAACAAATATCTCTGGTGAGTTGAACATATTACGCAGAAGGCACATTAAATAAAGCTGTTTTGTATTTTATCATCATTGTTGAGCTATATCTGATAATGGGGGCAACTGAGAGATACGGTTGAAAGACTGTGACACAAGTAGTTTTACATAAGTTTGCTATTGTCTATGTGAGCGTATCGGCCTATGTGACGGAATAGTTTTGCTAATCTTCACATGAATTGAACTCCTCTGAATTGAATAGGCACCTTGTACTATAACATGCAACTTGAAAACAGACATCTTCACAACCAACACACAAAAACCTTATGAATATTTAACAATAGCGTAAAATAATTGGACAATACAGCATTTACAGTTTGTAGTGATGATAATTATCATATGCTTTTATAGTTGACCTGATAGCAGCAGTTTGTGACCTCTGGTTCTGTTTTATTTCAGGCTATTCTAACAGCCCCAGCAATTATGACCCTACCTCACTCATTGACTGCTTAAAAAGGTTTGTCTGCCTTTAACAGTACAACTGCTATAGGCTTTTGGTTTTTAGCTCCACTGGCCAAAGGCAAGCGGGGCTTATGTCATGGTCCTGTGCCCGTCGTACGTGCGTGTGTCTGTCCGTGTGTTAACTTTTCCTTTAAACATCTTCTTCTCCTAAACTACTGGTCTAATTCTGATGAAATTTCTCAGGAATGTTCCTGTGGTGAACCTCTTTCAAATTTGTTCAAATTATGCCCCTGGGGTCAAATTTGACCCTGCCCCGGGGGTCACAAAATTGAAAATTTGCTTATATAAGGCCTATTTAGTTAAAACTTTCAAAATCTTTTTGTCCATAATCATTGGGCCTAGGGCTATCAAATTTGGTATGTAGAGACATCTAATAGTCCTCTACCAACCCCTGGGGTCAAATTTGACCCTGCCCCGGGGGTCACAAAATTGAACATATGCTTATATACATGTAGGGTCTATTTTGTGAAAACTTTTCATCCATAACCATTGGGCCTAGGGCTACTTAATTTGGTGTGTAGTGGCATCTTATACTCCTCTACCAAGTTTGTTCAAATTATGCCCCTGGGGTCAAGTTTGACCCTGCCCCAGAGGGTCACAAAATTGAACATATGCTTATATAAGGCCTATTTTGTGAAAACTTTAGAAATCTTTCTGTCCATAACTGTATCGCATAGGGCTACCAAATTTGGTATGTAGTGACATGTAATAGTTCTCTTCTTAGTTTGTTCAAATTATGCCCCTGGGGTCAAATTTGAAACTGCCTCGGGGGTCTCAAAATTGAATATATGCTTATAAAGGGCTTATTTTGTGAAAACTTTAAAACCTTTTTGTCCCTAACTATTGGACCTAGGGCTACCAAATTTGGTATGTAGTGACATCTCAAAGTCCTCTACCAAGTTTGTTCAAATTATGCACCTGGGGTTAAGTTTGACCCTGCCCCGAGGGTCACAAAATTGAACATATGCTTATATAAGGCCAATTGTGGGAAAATTTAAAAAAAAATCTGTCCATAACCTAGAACTACCAAATTTGATATATAGTGACATCTAATAGTCCTCTACCAAAATGTTCAAATTTTATCCCTAGGGTCAAATTTGACCTTGCCCCGGGGGTCACAAAATTGAACATATGCTTATATAATGCCTATTTTGTGAAAACTTAAAAAAATTCTTGTCCATAACCATTAGGCCTAGGGCTACACAATTGGGTATGTAGTGACATTGTATAGTCCTCTACTTAGTTTGTTCAAATTATGCCCCAAGGGTCGAATTTGACCTTGCCCTGGGGCCACAAAATCAATGATACGCTTATATAGTGCCTATTTTGTGAAAACTTTAAAAATCTTATTGTCCTTAACCATAAGGCATAGGGCTACCAAATGTGGTATGTAGTGACATCTACTAGTTCTCTACCAAGTTTGTTAAAAATTATGCCCCTTGGGTCAAATTTGACTCTACCCGGGGGTCACAAAACTGAACATACGCTTAAATGGGGCCTATTTTGTGAAAACTTTTAAAATCTCTTGTCCATAACCATTGTGCCTAGAGCTACCAAATTTGGTATGTAGTGACATTTAATAAACCTCTACCAAATTTGTTAAAAAAATGCCTCTGGGGTCAACTTAGACCCTGCCCCAGGGGGTCACAAAATTGAATAAACGCTTATAAAGCGCCTATTTTGTGAAATCTTTAAAAAATCTTCTTGTCGAAAACCATTCGGACTATGGCTTCCAAATTTGGTATGCAGTAACATCTTATAGTCCTCAACCAAGTTTGTTCAAATTATGCCCTTTGGGTCAAATTTGACCCTGACCCGTGGGTCACAAAATTGAACATTATATACGCTTATATTTTGCTTATTTTGTGAAAACTTTAAAAATATTCTTGTCCTTAACTCTACAACCTAGGGCTACCACATTTTGTATGTAGTGAGATGTAGTAGTTCTCTACAAAGTTTGCTCAAATTATGCCCCTGGGGTTAAATTTTACCCAGCCCAGGGGGTCACAAAAGTGTACATGTGCTTAAATAGGGCCTATATTTAAGTATTTGCAAATGCCGAGAATATTTGTTTCATCCTTTTTCAGCAGTGGAGCGATACAGGGCCATCATGGCACTCTTGTTTAGAATAAGAATTAAGGCCTTTTGTCTGTTTTTGCACAACATAATGTATTGCTCAAAAATTTTGTGTTTTGAACAAAGTAAATCCTGCTTTATCTTTGACAGCCAAATTACCTTAAGGTGTAGAGTATTTTAAAAAAACAGAATCAAGCAGAACTACTTGTGTATTTCTCTTTGTCTGTTTTTGCAATACCCATTATGAAATGTATAGCCAGCTGACTCCTGTGTATTTATTATTTAACACCTCTTTCAATTCTTTGTGGATCCCTCTCACACTTTCACAGCTTATTCCTACCCACTCAGAAACAAAGTAAGAATGGCTATGTGCAAACAGCATAAAAGCAGAACAGCCTGCGAGTAACTCACAGTCTGTTCAGGTTTTATTCTGCTGTTTGCTGGTCATCAGTATCTAAGGATTGGAGATGAAATCATAAAAACTTGAATCAAGTAAGAAAGGTCTTAAATTAAATATAACTTTCTAAGGGACTACAACTGCGTGAAAATAAAAATCTAAGCAGTAAATGGTAATGACCTTAATATTCGGATGATCATGATTCAGACTTGAATATTTGACAGTGACAAGTTGCGGCATATGAAGCGCTTTACTACTTTGTTTGCTGTAGAATATTTAGTGCATTTGTTGGGTTCAACATATGCTGTATGCTGCTTTAGTTTCCTCCCCACATTTCTTGTTGAAATTGCATTTCAATGCATGTATTATTATTTCCTTCATTGACGCTCAGCAAGTGTTGCTGTATTAATTTTTTTGTATACATTCTCTTTTTGTTTTCCATGATTACTATTGTAATTGCTAAGCTAGGAAAGAATATTTTTCAGTTTTCACAGATAGCCATTAAGTCCTATTAACAGCAAACATAGTGTGGTGAAAATCAATCTTAGCATTTCTTTAACCCTTTCAGTGCGGGAACCGAATTTTGAAAGCCTTTGCAAACAGTTTGGATCCAGATGAGACGCCACAGAACGTGGCGTCTCATCAGGATCCAAACTGTTTGCTATTCTGATAGTATTCTTTGAAAAAAATCAAAGAAAATGCTAATTTTAAAAATTCTGCAGACGACATTTTAGCAGACGACAAATTTCCCAGCATGCAAAGGGCTAAGAAAATTCACCATACGACTGATTTACAAAACCCGTTTTGCTAATCAGGCAAAAACCAAATTTAATACTTTTCTGTATTGTTAAATATGATATATGACAGATTTACAAAGCCAGAACATCTAGGGAGTTTGGCTAAAATCAAGTGCAGCAGTTGTGGTTGTTACCAGGAGTCCACGAAACAACTTACGATGAAGAAGCTACCCATTGTTGCCTGCTTTCACCTCAAGGTGGGTTTTGCTTGGTGTGAAACAATTCTGTAAGTGAAATATACAGTGACATTTTCAAAGGACAAAGTTTTGATTTTTAGCTCATCTATTTTTTGAAAAAAAATTATGAGCTATTGTCATCACCTTGGCGTCGGCGTTGGCGTCCGGTTAAGTTTTGCGTTTAGGTCCACTTTTCTCAGAAAGTATCAATGCTATTGCATTCAAACTTGGTACACTTACTTACTATCATGAGGGGACTGGGCAGGCAAAGTTAGATAACTCTGGCGTGCATTTTGACTGAATTATGTGCCCTTTTTATACTTAGAAAATTGAAAATTTTGGTTAAGTTTTGCGTTTAGGTCCACTTTTTTCAGAAAGTATCAATGCTATTGCGTTCAAACTTGGTACACTTACTTACTATCATGAGGGGACTGGGCAGGCAAAGTTAGATAACTCTGGCATGCATTTTGACAGAATTATGTGCCCTTTTTATACTTAGAAAATTGAAAATTTTGGTTAAGTTTCGTGTTTAGGTCCATTTTATTCCTTAAGTATCAAAGCTATTGCTTTCATACTTGAAACACTTACTAACTATCATAAGGGGACTGTGCAGGCAAAGTAATGTAACTCTGACTGGCATTTTGACAGAATTATGTGCCCTTTTTATACTTAGAAAATTGAAAATTTGGTTATGTTTTGTGTTTACGTCCACTTTATTCCTTAAGTATCAAAGCTATTGCTTTCATACTTGCAACACTTATTAACTATCCTAAGGGGACTGTGCAGGCAAAGTTATGTAACTCTGACTGGCATTTGGACGGAATTATGGGCCCTTTATACTTAGAAAATTGAAAGTTTGGTTAAGTTTTGTGTTTTGGTCCACTTTACCCCTAAAGTATCATAGATATTGCTTTCATACTTGGAACACTCGCAAACTGTCATAAGGGTACAGTAAAAGGACAAGTTGCATAACTCTTGATGTCATTTTTACGGAATTATGGCCCTTTTTTGACTTAGTAACTTTGAATATATGGTTAAATTTTGTGTTTCGATCCACTTTACTTCTTAAGTATGAAGGCTATTGCTTTCAAACATCAAATACTTTCATGCTATCATGAAGTTACTGTACCTGGCAAGTTGAATTTTACCTTGACCTTTGAATGACTTTGACTCTCAAGGTCAAATTATTAAATTTTGCTAAAATTGCCATAACTTCTTTATTTATGATTAGATTTTATTGATACTTTGACAAAACTACTCTTACCTGACATACCACAATAGACTCCACCCAAACCATTGCCCGTGCCCCCTTCCATCCCCCCCCCCCCCCCCCGAATCCCCCCCTATTTTTATTTATTTTTTTTTTTTTTTAAGATCATCTCACAAATGACCACCACACCCTCACACTATACCCCCCCCCCCCCCACCCCACCCCCTCCCCAATTTTTTTTTAAACGGTTAAAAAACAAAACTATTTATTTTGATTATTTTATGTTTGAAATACCGTCCAACCATCGCACCCAAGAATCACCCCCCCTCCCCCCACCCCCACCCGAATCCCCCTCCCCCCCTAAATTTTTTTTTTTTTTTTTTTTAAGATCATCTCACAAATTACCACCACACCCTCACACTATACCCCCCCACCTCACCCCCCCCCCCCAATTTTTTTTTTGAAACGGTTAAAAAACACAAATATTTATTTTTATTATTTTATGTTTGAAATACCCTCCAACCATCGCACCCAAGAATCCCCACCCCCCCCCCCCCCCCCCACCCCCCGATTTTTTTTTTTTTTCCTTTTTTTTTCGCATTTTTGAGAGATAAAGTAATAAATGTCTACACCCCCACACAATGCACCCCTCTTCACTCCACCCCTCCCTCCTTTGTGATTGCAAATGAGAGTCCCTTCACCTTTAAAAAGAAAATAGATGAGTGGTCTGCACCCGCAAGGCGGTGCTCTTGTTTTTTAATGTGTTGAAGAGTGTCTACTATTGAATTTTGTTAGGAAGTGTCTTGTAATAATTTTGATTTAGTGAGAATTTAAAGTTCTTGATGGCAAAATTTATGGTCACATTGAAAGTGAACTATTTTCTTAAAATCTGATTCCATTAGAAATAAAAGTGTCTACAAGTGACCTTTTTGGTGAAGTTTTACTTGAATCGTCATAATTCTTTTGATTGGAATTTAAAGTAACATAACAATTCAAAATCAACGAAAATTTCGTACTATATTTTGTAAAATTAAAGCTAAACAATTAAAAATTATTGTTCCTTATGGCAATTGCCGAAATTTCAATGCCAGATGTGGTCTGGTAAAATAGATGTTTGTAGATACAAGAAGCTCGTTTTTATTATTGTTTTGCATATTTAATTATGCCCCCCTTCGAAGAAGAGGGGGTATATTGCTTTGCTCATGTCGGTCTGTCGGTCGGTCTGTCGGTCCGACTACCAGGCGGTTGTCAGACGATAACTCAAGAACGCTTGGGCCTAGGATCATGAAACTTCATAGGTACATTCATCATGACTCGCAGATGACCCCTATTGATTTTGAGGTCACTAGGTCAAAGGTCAAGGTCACGGTGACCAGAAATAGTAAAATGGTTTTTGAATGATAACTCAAGAACGCATATGCCTAGGATCATGAAACTTCATGGGTAGATTGATCATGACTTGCAGATTACCCCTATTGATTGTGAGGTCACTAGGTCAAAGGTCAAGGTCACGGTGACCAGAAATAGTAAAATGGTTTCCGGATGATAACTCAAGAACGCATACGCCTAGGATCATGAAACTTCATGGGTAGATTGATCATGACTCGCAGATGACCCCTATTGATTTTGAGGTCACTAGGTCAAAGGTCAAGGTCACGGTGACCCCAAATAGTAAAATGGTTTTCGGATGATAACTCAAAGATGCATACGCCTAGGATCATGAAACTTCATAGGTAGATTGATCATGACTTGCAGATGACCCCTATTGATTTTGAGGTTACAAGGTCAAAGGTCAAGGTCACGGTGACCCAAAATAGTAAAATGATTTTCGGATGATAACTCAACAACGCTTTTGCCTAGGAACATGAAACTTCATAGGTACATTGATCGTGACCCGCAGATGACCCCTATTGATTTTCAGGTCACTAGCTCAAAGGTCAAGGTCACAGTGACAAAAATTGTATTCACACAATGGCTGCCACTACAACGGACAGCCCATATGGGGGGCATGCATGTTTTACAAACAGCCTTTGTTCCATTTTAATTTCCCGCAACAAAATCTATTCATACGACACATGAACACTAACATTGTACCATCTTAGTATTCGTGTGTCGTTTGAATAGATATATTCGTGGGAAATTAAAATGGAATTAATTGTGTCACAAATAAATAAAAACGAGCATTTTGTATCTACAAAAATCTATGTAAATAATCATACCACATCTAGCGTTGAAATTGTAGCTATTGCTTTAAGGAACACTGATTGTTTAGGTGTTAACATTATTTTACGAAATTCTTTATCAAATTTTCGTTGATTTTGAGCGTTATAGAGGCTTTAAAGTGTTGTTCAATGCAATTTATTATGAAGTTTTGATGGACCTTACTTTTGACTGGATTAAATTTGAAAAAAAAAAATGACATGAAATGGGCTCTTGTATAGTACAGTCTACTCTCAATATCTCGACATCAGATATCTCGATTTTCTCGATATGTTGAGGTAAGCCCAATGTCCCAACTTTTGTCCTTCTTTATCTATAATAATAAATATTGCATATCTCGATTTTCGTTATGTGAAATAATTCGTTATCTCGATATAAAAATTTGTCCCGAGTCTTGATTTTACATGTATTTACTGTGGTTTATCTCGAAGTGCGAATAACTGTCCCAGTGTCAGCAAAGCCTTTGAAAGGTGAGAAATATTTTCCTTGATACTTCGCCATCCCGCTTTGCCCGGCTGCTCCCGATACTGTGCCGTAGATAATTGATCCTTTAAATGCATCAATGACCACACGTGTGTAATGTCCTTAGCCATTAACACTAGAGTAAGGCCTGTCACTTTAACTGCAATAAATACACAGCCTGCCAAAAGGCCAAAAGACTAATTGTTTTTACAAACAACTTTCCAAAATGCATTGAGTTATATTTTTGTGATATAAACCGTCGCAAATTTGCAGAATGTTGTTCTATCCTTGAAATCCAACAGTCATTGTCATGGCTAACTTGAAAATCTAATCGATTAAACTTTGCATTTCAAGCAACAAAATGTACATGTACAGTTCAGTATTCCGGAACTTTATTTACGCATGTTCAGATGGAAAACCCTGGTCTTGATTGGATGTCATTGCATCATAACTTTAAATAGCACCACTACTCAATAATTTAGAAAAATTATTACCGCATGCAATTCTGTAACACTTAAAACGTCATTTTAAGCATTTAAATAGCAAATTTAATCGTGCCTTGTAAAAACGCGTATATTTCAGGTAATAGATAGGGTAGTAGAGAGAATTATGCAACACGGTGACGGCTTTAGTTAGACCAATAAGCAGGTATTAGGCTGTTAAAAACAAGGTATATTTTCGTCTCATTTTTCTTTGAAAAAGCCTAATCTGGTATCTTGAACTCTCGTTACCTCAATATTTTTTCTTGTTCCCACCGACTTCGAGATAACGAGAGTAGAGTGTATTTTCCATTGTACACAACAAAAAGTGTGTTTATCCTTTCAGAGATTTGAACATTCTACGGGTTACCACAAGAAGATCTCGACCTATGTGTCCTTTCCCGAGGAGTTGGACATGACGCCATTTATGTCCTCGTCGAAGATACAAAATGGTGATATCAACGGTTGTACCAAAGGGCTTTCCTGTAAAAACAAGTGGGTATTTTATTGTTAATTGGGATATATAATTTTCCTTCAAACTGTTTTTTACTTTACCTGTGCTTTTTGGAAGCACTTTTTGTCTGTTGTCTGTCAATCTTTCATTCAAATGACATTACCTCATATATCAATGAGCATGTTTAAACAACACACAATGACCAACATAAAAAAGAAGAAACATGTTTAGGTAACTACTATATAAAAGGCTGCTTAACTCAAGAAACGAGGAAAAGATAACATGGGGATGCCCTGTTTTTTTCTTGTTACAGGTACTCATTGTTTTCCGTGGTAAATCACAGTGGAACAATTGAGTGTGGGCACTACACGTGTTATATACGACAGCACAAGAACCAGTGGTTCAAATGCGATGATCACCTTATAACGCGTGCACTACCTCAAGAGGTGCTCAACAGCGAAGGGTGGGTGAAACAGTTGTATTATTTTGACCCCTCTCACTATTTAGTACGGCACATAAGTGTGCTTATATCAGTTTGAAGTCTTTCTTCATTCTCATTGTCCAATCATTTCACAAGATCTTAAAACTTAACAAAAATCTTTGTGATAATATACTCACAATTAAGTTCACTAAACAGCCAAATTGTTGAACTATTTGTTGAAACAGCGTTTTACAGGAAACAGGTATAGAGGAGATGCTCAGTCTGTTGGTGGGGCGGTCAGTTTATCCGCATAAGTTTGTGTTTCAACTTATTTCTACATTTCTCAAGCAATTTCATTAAAACTTGAAAATTTATCAGCATGCATTGTAGATTTGTAAAACACTTTAGCATTACTCAGTTTTTAATTATTTGCCTTTGAACATAGCGGACAACAGTTGCGGTGGTATAAGTCAAACTTGTTGGGAAGCTCTAGTTTGTATTCTTGTTGTAGAGCAGTTACATCAGACCTTCACAACATTTCTTGACAATGTTTGTGATAAAAAATACTTAATTTCAATGACCTGCCAATTTGTTTCAATAATTAATAATCTATTACATTTTCAGACATTCCCAAAAGTATTTCTAGTCCACAGGGCATTCGGTTCAGTGGACTTAAAAATTTGCAGGACCGGACTAGGATTCATAGGACTGAAACATCATGTCAGTGACTCAAATCAGGGGTTTTTATCTGATTTTGGGGAATGGGCCTGGCCTTTTTTGAGGGGAAAAAAAATCGCGCGAAATGTCGTATTTTGGGGGAAAAAAATCACGCGAAACGCCGGATTTTGGGGGAAATAAGGAAAGTCTTAAATAATCTATTCAACATATTTTGCTGTTTTTAACACAAATTCAAGGCAACAGATAATCTAATTATGCAATATGCTATATTTTCTACACTGGATCAGGTTAACTTATGTATTAAAAGTAAAAAAAAAAAAATTTTTTTTTTTTTTTTTTTTTTTAGGGGAAAAAATGAAGTCTGGGGGAAAATTCACCTGCTGAGGGGAACAAAAAATCCGCGGGGAAAGGGCCGATTTTCGGCGGGTCCCAAAGAAGGAAAAAAAGCCCTGCAAATATATTGAAATGGAAAAAAAACAACACAACACTGAACCAGGGGTTTTTCAGCACTGTCTGCGCCTCCGGAAAACGGAGGCATTCCCAATGCAAACGGACCTGATCCCAAACCGAAATTATAACAAAAATTCACAATTTCCAAAAAAAAAAATTAAAAAAAAATTAATTATTTTTTTTTAGAAAGAAGTGTCTTATGACTTATGATTATTAGATTATTAATGTTCCAACTCCTCCAGCTGATGTGTATCATACCAACAAGCACTAATGTGGTTGAGCGAGGATTCAGCACCATGAACTTGCTGTGCTCCCCATTTCACAGCACATTCACACAAACCAAACTTACTCATCTGATGCTTACCTGCATTTGAGGTCAAAATAACAAATAAAAACAAATTTATTTGTTAAACCTCTGACTTATTTAAGCATGATAAATTCCCAATGTTTTCCCAAAATGATCCGTTTCATCGAAGCAAAAATTCCCAAAATGGACAATTTTGTCGATAAAAAATTCCCAATTTTGTCAGACTCCTTTTCCCAAAATAGGCAGAAAAACCCCTGTGAACAATGAACACTAACAAATCCAGCACTCTCGAAGTATTCTTAAGAAAAATATTTAAACCAGAAATAATTAAAAAATAAGGCAATTTCTCAATTGAGAATTCAATAATTGTTTACTGGTATGGAAATTGCTGTTTAAACAAACATTTTCAGATACTGAGAGTTAAGTGTGACAATGACTGAAGACATAAATAATTTTTACAAAAAAAATCACATTTGTACTTGAAGAATTCAATGAACTATCTAAAACAACCGAACAAATGTGGGATATCAATTGCATTATTTAACGGAGTAAGTTTTAAAAGCACATAGCAATTAGCGATATTTAGAAAAGGAAGTTTGGTGCGCATGCGCAGTAATATTTCACTAATGTTAACAAAAATATGACGTAATTTTTACTGCTCACATTTCATTTTAGCTCTCTTATTTTTGGGTTATATTTCTATTAAATGTATAAACTTTTGCTCTTTAATCATTAACCAGACATTAGGATGGGCAACATTCGGACCTGTATTTTAAAAAACAGTCCGGTCTGACAGTCTGGCACTTTTGGGAATGTCTGCATTTGAATTATTTGAAATCATTATTTTTAGCTGTTTGCTAAGTATCAGCCAACAGTTTTTATTTAATTTTCATCAACATGACTTGTAAATTTTATATTTACATTTGTTTTATCCTTTTGATGCATATCTATTTTACAGACAGTATTTATTGCCCAATAGTGTGGCATATAGCAGTCAGATTGTCTGTCCGTCCGTTATTCCATTTTTTGAACCTTTTTTAGAAATGCTTTAAGGTATTGACCTGATATTTGGTGTGTGAGTCGACCTATATGATTTGCAGATGAAGTTTGAGTTTTGTTTTAGTTACTTGATTTTTGGCCAATTATGGGCCTTGTACTTACCGGTAACATATTTCGCTAAATTACCGGTAGCTGCAGTGCAACTTCAAAGCGCAGTAGGGGGCATTGTGTTTCGCAAACACATGTCTTGTTGTTTACTTGTTATAGCTTATGATACAATAAAAGCACACAAACAGCTTTTTATTGTCCATTTTTTATTGCAAAAATTTTAACAGCTCTTGTTTGTCCATATTTCAGATACCTGTTGTTTTACCACAAGCAGATTCTAGAGTATGAATGAATTTGAATGATTACGAGAAAGAGCGGGGTTCACCACAGTATTACAAGCTAACAGCCATGTTAGAATCAAGTCTTCATATTTTTTGTAGTCGCAAATGGAGCTTTGTAATAGTTCAGTGTTAAAAATAATTGTCATTTGTTGTTGTCAGTAATTTTTATATTACGCTAAAGAATAATAGTAATACTGGTAATATAATTGTCCCCTACCGGTTTCACCAGAGGGGACTTATGGTTTGCGCTCTATGTGTCCGTCAGTCTGCGAGTCTGTCACACTTTCTGGATCCTGCGATAACTTAAAAAGTTCTTAATATTTTTTCATGAAACTTGAAACATGGATAGATGGCAATAAGGACATTATGCACGTCATTTCATTTTATTCCTATGTCAAAAATTCTGGTTGCTACGGCAACAACAAAAAAACAATTCTGACAATGGTGGAGCCGGTAGAGTACATATATTGCTTGACAATAGTCTTGTTATACTTATAACAGTAACTTATGTATTTTTAAATCACCTGAGCACAACGTGCTCATGGTGAGCTTTTGTGATTGCTTTTTGTCCGTCGTCCGTTGTGCGGCGTCAACATTTGCCTTGTTAACTCTCTGGAGGCCACATTTATTTCCAATCTTCATGAAATTTGGTCAGAAGATTGGTTTCAATGATATCTTAGATGAGTTCGAAAATTTACGTTTGATTGAAAAACATGGCTGCCAAGGGGCGGGGCATTTTTCCTTATATGACTATAGTAAAATCTTGTTAACACTCTAGAGGCCACATTTATTGTTTGATCTTCAAAAAACTTGGTCAGAAGATTCATCCTAATAATATCTTGGACGAGTTCGAAAATGATGCCAGTTGGTTGAAAAACATGGCCGCAAGGGGGCGGTGCATTTTTCCTTATATGGCTATAGTAAAACCTTGTTAACACTCTAGAGGCCACATTTATTTTCCGAGCTTCATGAAACTTGCTCAGAAGATTTGTCCCACTGATATCTTAGATGAGTTAAAAATGGTAACCTTTGCTTGAAAAACATGGCTGCCAAGGGGCGGGGCATTTTTCCTTATATGGCTATAAATGCCTATAGTAAAATCTTGTTAACACTCTAGAAGCCACATTTATTGTCCAATCTTAATGAAACTTGGTCAGAAGATTCATCGCAATGATATCTTGGATGAGTTCGAAAATGATGCCGGTTGGTTGAAAAACATGGCCGCCAGGGGGCGGGGCATTTTTCCTTATATGGCTATAGTAAAACATTGTTAACACTCTAGAGGTCACATTTATTGTCCAATCTTGATGAAATATGGTCAGAAGATTTGTTTTAATGATATCTTGGATGAGTTCGAAAATGGTTTTGTTTGCATGAAAAGCATGGCCGCCAAGGGGCGGGGCATTTTTCCTTATATGGCTATATAAGGCTATAGAAAAATCTTGTTAACACTCTAGAGGCCACATTTATAGTCCGATCTTCATGAAACTTGGTCAGAAGATTCATCCTAATAATATCTTGGATGAGTTCAAAAATGATGCCGGTTGGTTGAAAAACATGGCCACCACGGGGGCGGGGCTATTTTCCTTATATGGCTTTAGTAAAACCTTGTTAACACTCTAGAGGTCACATTTATTTTCCAATCATCATGAAACTTGGTCAGAAGATTTGTGTCAATGATATCTTGGATGAGTTCGACAATGGTTTTGGTTGCTTTAAAAACATGGCCACAAGTGGCGGGGCATTTTTCCTTATATAGCTATATATGGCTATAGTAAAATCTTGTTAACACCTTAGAAGCCACATTTAGTGTCCAATCTTCATGAAATTTGGTCAGAAGATTGGTCTCAATGATATCTTGGATAAATTCGAAAATAATTATGTTTGCTTGAAAAAAATGGCTTCCAAGGGGTGGGGCATTTTTCCTTATATGGCTATAGTAAAATCTTGTTAACACTCTAGAGGCCACATTTACTGTCTGATCTTCATGAAACTTGGTCAGAAGTTTCATCCCGATAATATTTTGGACAAGTTAAAAAATGATGCCGGTTGGTTGAAAAACATGGCTGCCAGGGGGCGTGGCATTTTTCCTTATATGGCTATAGTAAAACTATGTTAACACTCTAGAGGCCACATTTATTTTCCGAGCTTCATGAAACTTGCTCAGAAGATTTGTCCCACTGATATCTTAGATGAGTTAAAAATGGTAACCTTTGCTTGAAAAACATGGCTGCCAAGGGGCGGGGCATTTTTCCTTATATGGCTATAAATGCCTAAAGTAAAATCTTGTTAACACTCTAGAAGCCACATTTATTGTCCAATCTTAATGAAACTTGGTCAGAAGATTCATCCCAATGATATCTTGGATGAGTTCGAAAATGATGCCGGTTGGTTGAAAAACATGGCCGCCAGGGGGCGGGGCATTTTTCCTTATATGGCTATAGTAAAACATTGTTAACACTCTAGAGGTCACATTTATTGTCCAATCTTGATGAAATATGGTCAGAAGATTTGTTTTTATGATATCTTGGATGAGTTCGAAAATGGTTTTGTTTGCATGAAAAACATGGCCGCCAAGGGGCGGGGCATTTTTCCTTATATGGCTATATAAGGCTATAGAAAAATCTTGTTAACACTCTAGAGGCCACATTTATAGTCCGATCTTCATGAAACTTGGTCAGAAGATTCATCCTAATAATATCTTGGATGAGTTCAAAAATGATGCCGGTTGGTTGAAAAACATGGCCACCACGGGGGCGGGGCTATTTTCCTTACATGGCTTTAGTAAAACCTTGTTAACACTCTAGAGGTCACATTTATTTTCCAATCATCATGAAACTTGGTCAGAAGATTTGTGTCAATGATATCTTGGATGAGTTCGACAATGGTTTTGGTTGCTTTAAAAACATGGCCACAAGTGGCGGGGCATTTTTCCTTATATAGCTATATATGGCTATAGTAAAATCTTGTTAACACCTTAGAAGCCACATTTAGTGTCCAATCTTCATGAAATTTGGTCAGAAGATTGGTCTCAATGATATCTTGGATAAATTCGAAAATAATTATGTTTGCTTGAAAAAAATGGCTTCCAAGGGGTGGGGCATTTTTCCTTATATGGCTATAGTAAAATCTTGTTAACACTCTAGAGGCCACATTTACTGTCTGATCTTCATGAAACTTGGTCAGAAGTTTCATCCCGATAATATTTTGGACGAGTTAAAAAATGATGCCGGTTGGTTGAAAAACATGGCTGCCAGGGGGCGTGGCATTTTTCCTTATATGGCTATAGTAAAACTATGTTAACACTCTAGAGGCCACATTTATTTTCCGAGCTTCATGAAACTTGCTCAGAAGATTTGTCCCACTGATATCTTAGATGAGTTAAAAATGGTAACCTTTGCTTGAAAAACATGGCTGCCAAGGGGCGGGGCATTTTTCCTTATATGGCTATAAATGCCTAAAGTAAAATCTTGTTAACACTCTAGAAGCCACATTTATTGTCCAATCTTAATGAAACTTGGTCAGAAGATTCATCCCAATGATATCTTGGATGAGTTCGAAAATGATGCCGGTTGGTTGAAAAACATGGCCGCCAGGGGGCGGGGCATTTTTCCTTATATGGCTATAGTAAAACATTGTTAACACTCTAGAGGTCACATTTATTGTCCAATCTTGATGAAATATGGTCAGAAGATTTGTTTTTATGATATCTTGGATGAGTTCGAAAATGGTTTTGTTTGCATGAAAAACATGGCCGCCAAGGGGCGGGGCATTTTTCCTTATATGGCTATATAAGGCTATAGAAAAATCTTGTTAACACTCTAGAGGCCACATTTATAGTCCGATCTTCATGAAACTTGGTCAGAAGATTCATCCTAATAATATCTTGGATGAGTTCAAAAATGATGCCGGTTGGTTGAAAAACATGGCCACCACGGGGGCGGGGCTATTTTCCTTACATGGCTTTAGTAAAACCTTGTTAACACTCTAGAGGTCACATTTATTTTCCAATCATCATGAAACTTGGTCAGAAGATTTGTGTCAATGATATCTTGGATGAGTTCGACAATGGTTTTGGTTGCTTTAAAAACATGGCCACAAGTGGCGGGGCATTTTTCCTTATATAGCTATATATGGCTATAGTAAAATCTTGTTAACACCTTAGAAGCCACATTTAGTGTCCAATCTTCATGAAATTTGGTCAGAAGATTGGTCTCAATGATATCTTGGATAAATTCGAAAATAATTATGTTTGCTTGAAAAAAATGGCTTCCAAGGGGTGGGGCATTTTTCCTTATATGGCTATAGTAAAATCTTGTTAACACTCTAGAGGCCACATTTACTGTCTGATCTTCATGAAACTTGGTCAGAAGTTTCATCCCGATAATATTTTGGACGAGTTAAAAAATGATGCCGGTTGGTTGAAAAACATGGCTGCCAGGGGGCGTGGCATTTTTCCTTATATGGCTATAGTAAAACTATGTTAACACTCTAGAGGCCACATTTATTTTCCGAGCTTCATGAAACTTGCTCAGAAGATTTGTCCCACTGATATCTTAGATGAGTTAAAAATGGTAACCTTTGCTTGAAAAACATGGCTGCCAAGGGGCGGGGCATTTTTCCTTATATGGCTATAAATGCCTAAAGTAAAATCTTGTTAACACTCTAGAAGCCACATTTATTGTCCAATCTTAATGAAACTTGGTCAGAAGATTCATCCCAATGATATCTTGGATGAGTTCGAAAATGATGCCGGTTGGTTGAAAAACATGGCCGCCAGGGGGCGGGGCATTTTTCCTTATATGGCTATAGTAAAACATTGTTAACACTCTAGAGGTCACATTTATTGTCCAATCTTGATGAAATATGGTCAGAAGATTTGTTTTTATGATATCTTGGATGAGTTCGAAAATGGTTTTGTTTGCATGAAAAACATGGCCGCCAAGGGGCGGGGCATTTTTCCTTATATGGCTATATAAGGCTATAGAAAAATCTTGTTAACACTCTAGAGGCCACATTTATAGTCCGATCTTCATGAAACTTGGTCAGAAGATTCATCCTAATAATATCTTGGATGAGTTCAAAAATGATGCCGGTTGGTTGAAAAACATGGCCACCACGGGGGCGGGGCTATTTTCCTTATATGGCTTTAGTAAAACCTTGTTAACACTCTAGAGGTCACATTTATTTTCCAATCATCATGAAACTTGGTCAGAAGATTTGTGTCAATGATATCTTGGATGAGTTCGACAATGGTTTTGGTTGCTTTAAAAACATGGCCACAAGTGGCGGGGCATTTTTCCTTATATTGCTATATATGGCTATAGTAAAATCTTGTTAACACCTTAGAAGCCACATTTAGTGTCCAATCTTCATGAAATTTGGTCAGAAGATTGGTCTCAATGATATCTTGGATAAATTCGAAAATAATTATGTTTGCTTGAAAAAAATGGCTTCCAAGGGGTGGGGCATTTTTCCTTATATGGCTATAGTAAAATCTTGTTAACACTCTAGAGGCCACATTTACTGTCTGATCTTCATGAAACTTGGTCAGAAGTTTCATCCCGATAATATTTTGGACGAGTTAAAAAATGATGCCGGTTGGTTGAAAAACATGGCTGCCAGAGGGCGGGGCATTTTTCCTTATATGGCTATAGTAAAACTATGTTAACACTCTAGAGGCCACATTTATTTTCCGATCTTCGTGTAACTTTGTCAGAAGATTTGTCCCAATAATATTTTGTTATCTCAGGTGAGCGACTTTGGGCCTTTCAGGCCCTCTTGTTTGTATAATATATAGGCTACATTAATAATACAGACATGGTTGTGTAACTAATCATCTTTTAATGATAATAATAATAATAATCATACCTCTGTATGACAAAATAGTAACACGTAGCATATAAACATTTTATAACACATTTATTTGTGTGTTTGCAAACTGGGCACAGTGGGTCAAGGTCAAACAAACAAAAACTATTAAATTACTTGTTAGGTTAAATAATTTCTCTGCTAAACAAACAGTTTGGTTTAGAAAAAAACACACCAGAAACTTGGACAAGAACAAGAAAACTTGGGTGCGCTGTCCTCAAACAGCTCTTGTTAATTGGCTGTTTTCGGAGAAAACCCAAGGTGTGGTCATAGCTAGCTCCTGTCGTCCGCCGTCGTCATGCTAAAACCTTTACATTTTTCTCTAAAATCGAAGTGCTTCCACCTACAACTTTGAAACTTCATATGTAAATGTACCTTGATGAGTGCTACACGCCGCACCAATTTTAAGGTCACTCGGTCAAAGGTCAAGGTCACTGTGACCTCTAAAAAAAAAGAACAATCTGACAAGCTTTCATTTATTCAAAAATGCACCCGCAGACGAGCGTTGGCACCCGTTATGCGGTTGTCTTGTTGTATTTGTTGTGGTCAATACTGTTAAAGGTAAATGTTCTTCTTATATCGAGGTCAAGCAGAAAACAACATTCGAAGTTGTATTCTGAAAACATCTAAAATGAATCTGATATATCTAAAAATATTTTGGAGAACTAGTTATTGATTTGTTATTTAGTTTTTATGTATGAACGTCAGATCCGTTGGTACAAATTATGAAATATTATACAGATTTCACTCTTAACATATGAAACACAAATGTTGACAAAATATAATATTTTTTGCAGATATAAAAAATTGGGTCAAGACAATTCATTTCTATGGTTAAGGATAAAGGTTTGCTTAATATGGTGCATCTGGCAAATGACTCCAAATATTGTTGCCTTAAAAGTCACCAGTATAGTTTTAGGGATATTGTTTGTGTGACTCATGGAGTCAGTTATGCTGTGAACCATTGCTAGAGAGTTGAAGATTTTTAGCTCACCTGAGCACAACGTGCTCATGGTGAGCTTTTGTGATCGCTTTTTGTCCGTCGTCCGTTGTGCGGCCTCAACATTTGCCTTGTTAACTCTCTAGAGTCCACATTTATTTTCCAATCTTCATGAAATTTGGTCAGAAGATTGGTTTCAATCATATCTTGGATGAGTTCGAAAATGGTAACGTTTGCTTGAAAAACATGGCTGCCAAGGGACGGGGCATTTTTCCTTATGGCTATAGTAAAATCTTGTTAACACTCTAGAGGCCACAGTTATTGTCTGATCTTTATAAAACTTGGTCAGAAGATTAATCCCAATAATATCTTGGACGAGTTCGAAATGATGCCGGTTGGTTGAAAAACATGGCCGCCAGGGGGCGGGGAATGTTTTCTTATATGGCTATAGTAAAACCTTGTTAACACTCTAGAGGTCACATTTATTGTCCAATCTTGATGAAATATGGTCAGAAAATTTGTCTTAATGATATCTTGGATGAGTTCGAAAATGGTTACATTTGCTTGAAAAACATGGCCTCCAAGGGGCGGGGCATTTTTCCTTATATGGCTATATAAGGCTATAGTAAAATCTTGTTAACACTCTAGAGGCCACATTTATAGTCAGATCTTCATGAAACTTGGTCAGAAGATTCATCCCAGTAATATCTTAGACGAGTTCAAAAATGATGCCGGTTGGTTGAAAAACATGGCCACCATGGGGGCGGGGCTATTTTCCTTTATGGCTATAGTAAAACCTTGTTTACACTCTAGAGGTCACATTTATTTTCCGATCATCATGAAACATGGTCAGAAGATTTGTCGCAATGATATCTCGGATGAGTTCGAAAATGGTTTTGGTTGCTTTAAAAACATGGCCACCAGGGGCGGTGCATTTTTCCTTATATGGCTATAGTAAAACCTTGTTAACACTCTAGAAGCCACATTTATTGTCCAATCTTCATGACATTTGGTCAGAAGATTGGTCTCAATGATATCTGGATGAGTTTGAAAATAATTATGTTTGCTTGAATAAAATGGCTTCCAACGGGCGGGGCATTTTTCCTTATACGGCTATAGGAAAATCTTGTTAACACTCTAGAGGCCACATTTAATGTCCGATCTTCATGAAACTTGGTCAGAAGATTCATCCCGATAATATCTTTGAAGAGTTCAAAAATGATGCTGGTTGGTTGAAAAACATGGCTGCCAGGTGGCAGGGCATTTTTCCTTATATGGCTATAAGTAAAACCTTGTTAACACTCTAGAGGCCACATTTATTTTCTGATCTTCGTGAAACTTGGTCATTTGTCCCAATAATATCTTGTTATCTCAGGTGAGCGACTTTGGGCCTTTCAGGCCCTCTTATTTAGTATGCTGTACATTGTATTTTTTGTGTCAGGTTTTCTTTCAAAGACATTGTGTTCATGTAAAAAGTAATGTGATAATTTAGAACGCTATGTAATTTCTATTAGAAATGTATGCATGTACACGAGTGTATGAGTTTCTATTGATTCCTTTGCCTTATTGCCACTGTCTTGATTTGTATTATTTAAACTTCTAATTCCAGGTTGTTGTTTTCTTTGCAAAATTATTACCAGCCTTTGTTTATTCATTACTGGTATAATGTCAACCGGATTATTTTCTACCTTACCAATGATACTTATGATAAGCGTAAATGTTGTGTCAAGTTACCTTGTCAGAAGCCTTTCTGCGTTCAATTATTTCAAATATATATATATATATATATATATCTATATGGTCGTTCTATTAATGTGCTAGAATGTGTATGAATACTTTTGATATTGTTTGTTTTGTTTATATCTTACTCCTGTGATATCAGTTATTTATAGATTTTTCTACTTGCCCAGCGATGTTCATATGTTGCATATCACATGTTATTACCTATTAGTGTTTTTATGTCCCCCACTATAGAAGTGGGGGACATATTGTTTTTGCCCTGTCTGTTGGTCTGTTGGTTGGTTGGTCTGTTGGTTTGCGCCAACTTTAACATTTGCAATAACTTTTGCAATATTGAAGATAGCAACTTGATATTTGGCATGCATATGTATCTCATGGAGCTGCACATTTTGAGTGGTGAAAGGTCAAGGTCAAAGTCATCCTTTAAGGTCAAAGGTCAAATATATGGGTCAAAATCGCTCATTTAATGTACACTTTTGCAATATTTCAATATTCAAGATAGCAACTTGATATTTGGCATGCTCATGGAGCTGCACATATTGAGTGGTGAAAGGTCAAGGTCATCTTTCAAGGTCAAAGGTCAAATATATGGGTCAAAATCGCTCATTTAATGTACTCTTTTGCAATATTTCAATATTCAAGATAGCAACTTGATATTTGACATGCATGTGTATCTCATGGAGCTGCACATTTTGAGTGGTGAGAGGTCAAGGTCAAGGTCAGAGGTCAAATATATATGGCCAAAATCGCTCATTTGATGAGTACTTTTGCAATATTGAAGATAGCAACTTGATATTTGGCATGCATGTGTATCTCATGGAGCTGCACATTTTGAGTGGTGAAAGGTCAAGGTCATTCTTCAAGGTCAAATATATGGGTCAAAATTGCTCATGTAATGTCACTTCTGCAATATTGAAACCAGCAATTTTATATTTGACATGCATGTGTATCTCATGGAGCTGCACATTTTGAGTGGTGAAGGGTCAAGGTCATCCTCCAAGGTCAAACGTCATATACGGGGGACATAGTGTTTCACAAACACATCTTGTTCTTGTACTTGAATTCTTTGCTGATAAATAAGCAATTATGCTTGCAAATATTTTGACACACAAGAGATGATAATGATTTCTCCCACTCTAAAGTAATAGGGTGGGGTGGGGGGGGGGGGGGTATGCCGTATTCACCATGGACGTTGGTTAGTCTGTTTGTCTGTCTGACACAGTACTCCTTCACTTTTCAACAATTTACACATACAAAGTTAAAACTTGCATGTATTCTTTTTTAACCAGGTTTTCCGAAGGAAAAAACTGGTTATTAGATTGGCGAATGCGGGCGGGCTGGCTGGCTGGCGGGCTGGCTGGCTGGCTGGCGGGCTGGCGGGCTGGCGGAATAAGCTTGTCCGGGCCATAACTATGTCGTTCATTGTCAGATTTTAAAATCATTTGGCACATTTGTTCACCATCATTGGACGGTGTGTCGCGCGAAATAATTACGTCGATATCTCCAAGGTCAAGGTCACACTTTGAGTTCAAAGGTCAAAAATGGCCATAAATGAGCTTGTCCGAGCCATAACTATGTCGTTCATCGTCAGATTTTAAAATCATTTGGCACATTTGTTCACCATCATTGGACGGTGTGTCGCGCGAAATAATTACGTCGATATCTCCAAGGTCAAGGTCACACTTTGAGTTCAAAGGTCAAAAATGGCCATAAATGAGCTTGTCCTGGCCATAACTATGTCATTCATTGTGAGATTTTAAAATCATTTGGCACATTTGTTCACCATCATGGGACGGTGTGTCCCACGAAAGATTCACGTCAATATCTCCAATGTCAAGGTCGCCACGACTAAAAATAGATTTAAAAAAAAAAAAAAAACTTACAAAGGGGGTTAATTTTTTTTGGTCATTTCAAAAGTTCAGTTTGAGTTTTCTCCCTTTATCAGATTTTTTTTTCACAATGAAAACCTGGTTTTGTGACAATTTTGTCCCTTGTTGTTATATGAAGTTGTGAATGTGCCATTTAGATTGTCTTACGTTTATAATTGCTGAAGCTATGCCCCATTTTCACATTAGAATTTCTGATTTTTACAACTTATTAACCTTATTTCATATTATCCAAATGTGGCGACAGGGATTTTCATCACTACTGTGTAAAGGTTAAGTAAGTGTAGTTAACAGTTGTTAACTGTATGTTTTTTGTCTTGCTCATAAATTAAAATTCTTTGTCCATTAAGTGTCCCCCACCTCTACAGCTGCAAGATTTTCATATTTAAAAAGAATTTTTTTTATATTGACAAATCTTGTTAGGCACTTGGTGATATAATACCCTTTGAAAAGGTTTTAATACCGTTCTCGGTGTACTCTTGAAATGTATTTTACCTGAAGCAGAAATGCATTAATGAACTTGTGGTAAGATGTAAAATGCTTATCTTTCTTATTTTGCAAATTGTATTAAGTATTTATAAAAAGTATCATTATGATCATATTCACTACATTAGTAAGATATTTGTAAGCTGGTATGAAAAAATACAATACAAAATTATTGTGGTTCTACTTTTTACTTAATTCATATAGGTTATTTTCCACAAATATTTGGATTTTATAAGCTAAAGATATTTATCATTTATTCACAGCCAAAATCAAATAAAATAAACGTAAGAGGACAGGGGAAACTTGAAAAAAAAACGGTTTCAGAAACTGACATGCCCTTAATTACTTCTAACAAGATTACCACAATTTTTTTTTAGCTCACCTGAGCACAACGTGCTCATGGTGAGCTTTTGTGATCACCTTTTGTCCGTCGTGCGTCGTCCGTTGTGCCGCGTCAACATTCGCCTTGTTAACTCTCTAGAAGCCACATTTATTGTCCAATCTTCATGAAATTTGATCAGAAGATTGGTCTCAATGATATCTTGGATGAGTCTAAAATGGTTACGTTTGGTTGAAAAACATGGCTGCCAAGGAGTGGGGCATTTTTCCTTATTATGGCTGTAGTAAAATCTTGTTAACACTCTAGAGGCCACATTTATTGTCTGATCTTCATGAAACATGGTCAGAAGATTCATCCCAATAATATCTTGGACGAGTTCGAAAATGATGCCGGTTGGTTGAAAAACATGGTTGCCAGGGGGGGGGGGGGCATTTTTCCTTATATGGCTTTAGTAAAACCTTGTTATCACTCTAGAGGCCACATTTACTTTCAAATCTCCATGAAACTTGTTCAGAAGATTTGTCCCAATGATCTCTTGGATGAGTTCAAAAATAGTAGTCTATGCTTGAAAAACATGGCTGCCAAGGGGCGGGGCATTTTTCCTTATATGACTATAGTAAAATCTTGTTAACTCTCTAGAGGCCACATTTATTGTCCTATCTTCATGAAACTTGGTCAGAAGATTCATCCCAATAATATCTTAGACAAGTTCGAAAATGATGCCGGTTGGTTGAAAAACATGGTGGCCAGGGGACGGGGCATTTTTCCTTATATGGCTATAGTAAAACCTTGTTAACACTCTAGAGGTCACATTTATTTTCCGATCATCATGAAACTTGGTCAGAAGTTTTGTCCCACTGATATCTTGGATGAGTTCAAAAATGGTAACCTTTGCTTGAAAAACATGGCTGCCAAGGGGTGGGGCATTTTTCCTTACATGGCTAAAGTAAAATCTTGTTAACATTCTAGAGGCCACATTTATAGTCCGATCTTCATGAAACTCGGTCAGAAGATTCATCCCAGTAATATCTTGGACGAGTTCAAAAATGATGCCGGTTGGTTGAAAAACATGGCCACCACGGGGGCGGGGCTATTTTCCCCTATATGGCTATAGTAAAACCTTGTTAACACTCTAGAGGTCACATTTATTTTCCGATCATCATGAAACTTGGTCAGAAGATTTGTCCCAATGATATCTTGGATGAGTTCGAAAATGGTTTTGGTTGTTTTAAAAACATGGCCACAAGGGGCGGGGATTTTTTTCTTATATGGCTATATATGGCTACATGTATGTTGTTGTTTACCGGATGGCTCGCTGATATACTAATTATTATAACGATGAATTGACACATTTGTTCTATATCTAGTGTATGTCGTTGTCTTGTGATCGTATAAAGGAATACAGCGTTGTGTCTAGTTCTGAATCTATTTCAAATCGCAATGTATCAAAACAACGTACTCACAGATATAACGTTAACGTCACGTGACGTTCCGCGCAATGGCGCGAAAGCGTCGTAACATGTACAAATTCCAAACAGTCGTCTTTGTTATCCTGCTCAAGTTATAATTTTATTACAACCTGTATAGCTAATTACTTGCGTGATAACAATATTTGTGACAGTATCTTCGTAGCCCAATACTAATATTGTAATAGATACTTTAACCATGAGTCATTCTTGCAATCATGTGCTTGTATTAATAACTTAAAACGCCGATTGTGAGAGCAGAATGCGAAACTGACAACGTATTGTTATAATATTAGAACATATTTTGTGTCACATCTGGACCACAATCAAAGCGTATTATGCGACGAATATATAATATTCATAAAAGATTAATAACGTATAAATACACGCTACATAAGGTTATGAATTTTTTTCAGACAAATGGCTTTTTAGAATAATGACTTTTGAAGTATTTATTTCGTGCCGACAATGCCTACAATAATACACCGTAGTTTTATTTTTGAATCATTTAATTTTCAAAAGGGCTTATTAACAATGTTATTGACTTGAATGAAACACGCAGCAAAACTTATAACAACATGTTCATGCTCAAGTCTTTATATATAAGCATGTGTTCATAGATTTGTACTAAATTGTTCTCTCAGTATTTTCATTTAAATAGCTTATTCTCTCGCTTAAAACACGTGACGTAACTAGCTGATCCTTGTGAATACATTGCTCTTGTATTCGAATACTTTACCGATATGTTTATGAATAAATCTGACAATTATAGAAGAGTTTATCCGCAAGTACTTATATGCTATATGATTACACTTTGTACTATTTATATTGCAAATGCTTTCGACTCTTTGAGGATTTTTTAAATTTTAAATATGCTGTAGAAATCAATAATCGTACATGCTTTTTATTGCTGTTTTTAGTTCCTGCATTGATGTTGCATTATTTTGTGCACAAGTGACGATCGCTTTGAAACAGAATGCTTGCTCACTGCAACATGTAAATGGCTAATCATAATACATATGGTCATTCTTGTCATATTAATTTTATTTTACTATATATTAATGTGTCTTTTTTAATTATGAATGGATTTTGTAGGCATTGTTATTAATTTTTACGGAACACATGAAAATGGACTTTCTAGCGAGAATTACTATCGAGGGGAGACAACTCTGATAAGCTTTCAATAGTTTTTCGGCGTGCAGATTAATTTTGAAACCGCAGAACAGAACAGAAACAAGTGTTTCAAAACACATCAGTTGGTTGATGCTTCTGATTTTGACTTTAGGAAACTCAGCACATAAATGAAATGGTTCAAAATATTTATTAAATAAAGATTATCAGTTATCTCCAAATTACAAAACATGCGGGATAAATGATAAACAAACAAATAGAACCGATATAAACTTAGTTGGTGTGGATTTTTAGTAGCCTTGTAATAAAATATCACCATGATTACACGCATTAAATATATGTCACAAATGAACGGACATTTAGTAGTAAAGTTAAAAACTGATTTTTTTCTACGTAAATGGGCACTAAAAAAGCTTAAATTAAAATCAAACGTTATTGAAAAGATTCTTAACCACAATTTTGGCGTAGCTGTCGTACCCAGATTGTTCTCTCTCGACATTTATAATTGTCGAATGAAATCAGGTAAACATTTCCCGCTAAATAAATAAATAAATAGAATATTCGTTTTATATGGAAAATATATATTCAATTCAATAAACTATTCAGCATTAAAAACTGTCAATTATTATGTAAAGCGGACATGCGGTCATTCATGTACAACCAATAAGAATTTTTATTATTACGCCTGCTTGGAAGTGCAAGCATTAACAACATAAAAAAAAAACAATTGTGTCGACCTTCTTGCCTATTAAATTCATTGCAATTTATGAATATAACACGTATTCTTCATTTATTTTCGGATATACAAACTACGTAAGTGCACATGTCATTGTGGCCAAATTATTAATATAATGTCAAAAATAACAGAACTTCACAATACAAAGGTAAGCATGGACGTGTGGAAATATTTATTACAGTCACATGAGATGTACGTGTAGTTTGTTGTACAATGTCTTTTGTCAAGAACATGTGTTTTTTTTCTCTCAACATTTCATCGCGCATATGGTTAGTAGTATTCAAATCATTCAAAAACACGCAATGTAAAAACATATTCTGAACACTATCCTTATTTAGTATGGAAGAAACATATTCGTACATACGCAGCCATACTATCATGCACATAACCGTTGGATAGTTTACTAGTTAACCTATGAAGATTGCTGTAAATGTTGAGCCGTCTTGTAAGATTGGTAACCGATCGAGCCAAAATGAGTGCCTAGTACATGAATGTAAGCGAACGTTATCATTCATCATCAACTGTAACTGATGAGCATATGTCACATGAGTGTGGTTGGAGTCAAGTACTATGTTTGAGATTTGATGACCGTTCTTATATACATAACATTCCTGCTGAGGAACTGCTGCTACAAGGTTCCATTCAAACCAGTATGCTCCAGTCTTCGAAGCCGTGTATGTTGCCGTTTGGAGATTAAACTGGGGATTTGCACGCGAAATGAATGTACGAAATGCGATGTTACACGTTTCCGACACGTCAATGCAATTTGTCATGACTGGTGTTCCCACACTAAATTGTATATCGGTACCTGAAACACATTAACATATACTAAATCATTGTCAGCTTTCGGACGCCTTCTAATAGGGATCGTTTCACATACGTCGCAGGTATTAAGCGACAATTATTATTATTATTATTTGAATTGTGTTATTATTGTGCACATGTAGATAAACTACTTATGTTTATATTGTTGATTGATGCCTTATTGACGTTTTTAAAAAGACAAACACATGCTGAAACGTGTAATGATTTTTGTACATTTTTAAATTATTGATTTGATGTATTGCGGATTTAAAAAAATGGAAGGGGTTTACTTATGCTCATACATCTATTTTCGGAGAAGCTATCTCAGCCTGACTTGGACCTAAATTCAATTGTCAATGGGATGTTTGACAACTGTACCTCGCGTAGACCAGAATAAATAAATCATAATATTGCATTCCCTGACAATTTCCCCCAAAGCAGTGGTTAAATCCCTGCATCTTCCTAGTAATGAATGGGTACATGTTGTGTAGGATATATAGTATTCAGTGTTGGTGAATCCCCACTACACTGTGCAAATGTTTTTTCGATACATGGATACAAATATTTGACCCAGGCACGAATCGCCAGAAAAAAAGTGTCGAAATCGGCGTTGTGATAATAACTTGGTCGTTATTAATATCATTAAATCAAATATTTGTTATCCCTATACCACGTACATGTCTTATATTCGCCCCATGAACCAAACACTACCGGATTGTATAATATTTCTTTTGGAAAAAAAAGCGTTAGAATATATAACCACATTGGTTCCTTCTATTAATCCTCTCTTTAATTATGTTCTATTATGCAGAAACATAATATGAGATAAATGAGATAACCGGTCCCCGTATATCATCATTTATCTAGATTTGTATCATAGTAGGTCATACTTAAAATCTATTCATGTTTATTTATATATTTGTATATTATCATTATGTTAAGTTTATATTTTAGGCGGATGTGTGTTATTTTATTATTTGTTAAAAAAACTTGAACTTACCTGGCAGTACTATGGTTATATCTATCACAAGTTTAATAAATGATTCATTGAAAACATGTGATCGTGAAAATGTTTAATATAAATATATGCACTGGTATACATAATCAACTTTTAATATCGACTGAGTGGAATTTAAAATACATAAAAAGCTATTTTACATGTTATGTATGTTGAGCTTGTTTCAGCATTTGAAGAAAACAATTTCAAGTAACATTTAAATACGTATTTATAATGTGTAGCTAATAATGTATAACTAGTCAAGCTTTACTTATACCGTCATTCAAATTAAGTTCTTAAAAAGGTTTGAATTAAAACTGTATTTAACAACCCGCGTTTTTACTTATATCGCATTTTGGTATTGTTTGTGTGGCGAACATCAATATAGCGAGTTAGTTTTATTTATCAATTTTTTTAGATACACGAATAACATATATTAATTTACCTGTACAGGGCACGTTGTTACATAGTTCAATGTTCTGTGGTGGACCATCGCAATTTAGCCCAAGGTATGACGGAAGAGGATTGTTACACCTCCGATCTCTTGTTCTCAGTCCTCCACCGCATGTGGCTGTACATGAACTCCAGCTTTCCCATGCCGACCACCCACCATCTTGTAAAGAAATGTGTTTATATAAATCAGAAAATGTTAATACATGTAATTGTTATAGCATTTAAGCAACAAAATTTGAAGTAGGCACGAATATATTTATGTATGTCAATCGAAACACCTATGCTGTGTAATTATTTCGTAATTGTCTTCATACGTGAGTGTTACAATAAGTTATTTAAGAGTATGTTTAATACTCAACAGTTATGAAATTTAATCAATATTAACTTGTGCTTGCATTGACAGTTGCTTCAATTTCTTCACGGTTGTAATGTTTGATTAGGTACACTAATTTAATGAAAAATGGAAAATATTCTGAAATTAATGATCGTATGCAGTAAATTGATAGACATCATTCTTATTGATTATCATGGCATCATTCTTCTTCCATATTTGACAAATGTAATGTTCAGGAGAAAATAGTTAGCATTGACGCTAAATGTACAGTTATACAATGTACGTAAACAAGAGACAAGTATACTTGTGCATCCAGGCTCATAGCAAATCTGATCATCTCTGGAATCTCCATAACAGTGGTCTCCACCTTTTGCAGGATATGGATTAGAACATGACCTATCCCGTCTCTGCATGCCCACATCGCACGTAACTGAGCACGATCCCCATGATGACCAGAGGCTCCAGCCACCGTGGACTGTTAGCACGGAGAACATAGTAAGAAATGTATGGGCCTGTGTATTTATACTATCCTGTATGTTCAATGTATAATTTATGTACATATTGACAATATAAAATATTCATTCATAAACATGCATACATACATTTAGTTAAAGTCAATGCATTTTAACTCTTTACAATTGTTACGTAAACATAATGCATATTGCTGTCGGAAATGCACCAGTTGCGTGGTTGTACTATATATATAACTTGGCTCCCCCAACACGATCCATCAACGCGCACTTATCTCATTGAATCGCTATTTTTCCCAGAACAAAAATCACTGGAGTAATAACTTTCGCAAAAACATTGAGCATTAATGTTGACATTTTTTCGGGACATAGTCAGCCTATAATTAAATTGTTCATCAACACATGGAGCGACTCTAAAATGAAATTACCATAAACAAAAACGTTCTAAGTGTTTGCCACAACATTATTTTATTCCAAAATTATATTAAGAAATCGTTATAAAACTTTTTTTAACAAACTGATTCAATAATTCGATTTTCTTGTCCCGTACGTATCGAAATATAACTGCATCGATATGCCATGCCATGATTCCACATACTATGCAAACCGTTAACATTTCATAGACAGTTGGATAAATGTCACATATATTTAATGTGAACATTCCATCTTTGAGAATATCTCTCTTAGTATACAAAAAAAGTTCCATGTGCATTTTCTGTGTGGCATAATTGAGTAACAGACATAGTAAACTACAGGCTCCCTTTTTTTCAACCTGTATTAAACTGTATTATCACAGAGGAATGTTTTGATATGAGTGGTAGTAATGAAATGTGGCGAGTTTGTTACGTTCATAGCGGTGACACCGGCATGCACAAATTAACATTCGTCAAATAATACGCTCTTTCTCCAGGTTTCATGGTGCCAGTAAGCATTTAATTTTACGGAGAGACATCAGTCAGAAAAGTTCGTTAGGCTTTAACAGTAAATACAGATTATAATCTTAACTGTTGTTGTTTCCTAGCCATTTTTGAAAAAAAACCAGTTATTTCTTTGCAACCATTTTTGAAGAAAGACGTGTCAAAGATGTTCCAAGTTCTAGAACATAAGGGGGTCTTCGATCGAAATTCCATCTAAAACGTTTCTTTACCAAGAGACTTGCGACGTGTATAGCGTCATCTAAATGGTCAATATTATATTGTCTTTAGAATTTTGAATCACGTATGCTCAAATGATAATTCCAGAAAAGGAATTCGTTTACCCTTCCATTGCTTTAAAAAGGCCGTATAAATATTTGGAGAAGTCTTAGATTAACCGCACACTTTTGAGCTGAACATAGCGTAGTTGTACTAAGACCAGCTACAGCCATTGATTCCAGATCTAACATATGTTACAAATAACAAAACTTTCCTGCTCTATTATTTTTATCCATATACCATTGTTCTCTTAATTCCATAGCAATTCATTTGTTTATGCACTCATTTATTGTTTTGTTTTTACTGATAACATATTACCTGTCAGAATATATCCAAAATGTCGAATAACAAATAAAGTTATACACGATTGTTTAAAAATCATCTTGTAGCTTAACTTGTATAGGTTGAATAAGCAACAATTTTAACCAGGAGCTCACTTAGCAAAAATAATACATACTTGGGCATGGATCTAGGGTACACGTTTGACTTTCGGTTCCTATTCCCACACAATCTAGGCCGCCATTTTGAGGCGCAGGATCCGAGCAAGTTCGATGACGTGTCTGTGTTCCATTTGCGCACGTGACATCACATCTGCTCCATGATGACCACCAGTTCCAATTGCCATCGACTTTCATAAAAAATAAATCATTAAATATAAACGTAAAAAATTAAATTTGATAGTTGAATCAGTACGGTATATGTATATTAATGTATATTGAAATTCAATTATCAAAAGTAGTTTATTAAAGATAGTTCAATAAAACATGTCGTTAAAACACCGCAATGAAGACACAGCAATTTTGAAATTGTATTTTAGAATTACGTTAAACTAATTAAAACATCGCAATAGACATAGTATTGTGTATAGCAAATATATTCTATAATTTACAGAAACGCAAAATCAGTCGAGTTGGGTTGACTCACAGGTGAGAAAAATGGATTATAAGGACCAGTTTACTAACTGAATGTACCGTCAACCGCGTTTAAAATATTTGTCATTTTGATATAATACCGCATGATGGCAATGATAGAATGAAAGCGAAAAACTTGGGCAACCTTCGTGTTTTAATGGTGTGCTTATGTAGGCGAGTATGCATGATTGTGTTTGTTCGTTCGTGCTAAGTTAAATTGTATTAATTGGTTGTGGTGTAAAAATAATAACACACATATTAATTGAAACAAAGCACGCGCAAATAAACAAAACGTCTGTATATGAATGAGCTAAGTTTTTTGTCGTTACTTATTTAATACACACTGTCCGAATTCTAAAGCGTTGTTTAGCGATATGGCTCTAATTTCTGTGGGGCAACTATTATAGAAGTGTGTTTTTCGTGTTTAGTTTTGATAATATATCTTCATTAGAAGTTGGTTAAATGATTATCATGATGCAAATCAATTATCAAAAGTAGTTTGTTGTTTTATCGATAGCTTAAAACGATATGTCGTTACAACACGACGACATAACTTAATGGCGCAAACTGTTTAAACAGCTTAATAGATCTAGTATATTGTTGAGCAAATTGATTTAAGAAGTTACAAACCGACGTTGCAGAGGTTGCAAAACCTTGGACAAACCAGCTTAGCCTTCTGAATGTCAGCACACACATTGAATAAGGAGTGAATCTTAGCACAGTCAACAGATTGGTCGTCAGTACAGGTTGCCGCTGTTTATAAAGACAATATGCATGTGTTATGTACGTAGTCAGTTCGTACCTTGACATTAAACGCAGGTTCTAGTTCAGGTTTATTACGTTGCCAACAGCATTTTTGCAAGTCCAGCAATAGAAATTAATTATTCACTATAATATCAAAGACTACACGTGATAGATCATAATGAGACTAATGACATCCAAATGCAAACATCCTGTTCTAAGTTTATGCATACGATATAGTTATCGATTAATCGTTTTTATCGGGGAAAAAATACAGTTGTTTGATAGAAAGTGTCACATTATATCGTTTCAAGAACGATCATAAATAAGTTGTGCGATAACAGACAGTATTATGAAGAACGTATTTGAACTTCTGTCCAGGCCCTGGACTGCTTTTTCGTTTTAAATTGGTAGTTTTACAACGTCTTTGTATAATATTAACTTTTTTTGCATTTGTATGATGCTATTTGTGCGTCGTGCGAGTTTGAAGTTGATCAATCGTACGTACGCCTCGGATGGTTACACAGAGCCTTGTTGCATAGTGGTGTAGCGCAACATTCGTGGCAGGCTATATCACGTTTGATAGACGACGATTCATCATTAGCAACAGATCGTCCAACCAAAGCACTTGACTGACCTATTGGGTTACAATGCTGCCAAAACAGGTGAAAAGTCAAATATAATAATGAAATCCAGTTTCATCATTACAATATCCTTATTTAAGCAAGATGACCATTTGTCACAAAAAAGACACCACGTATTTTATATAAAAGACAATAAATTCCCTCAGAGAATAATACAAGTATTTGAAACAAACCCAGCAGTAAACATCCTTTTGACTACAATTTTAAAAAGACGAAAATGATATAGTTAAATATGCATTTTATGTAATGACTACTTGTTAAAATAGAAATATGTGTGCATACGTACAATATTATCTTTGCAAGTGAAAGTGTACGTCCGTTCAGTATTAGTCAGCGTAGTTGAACCCATGAAGCATGCCTAAAATTATAGGTATATAAGAAATATTAACATCCATACATATATAATCAAATGACAATTATATAAGCAATAAAATAAATATAATACATTGTAAAATGAACGGCAACATTGAATACAGTGAATGAAATGTAGTTCGCAAATAATAATATAATAATTATAGAACCCACATAATGTATTTGGAAATAAGTAAATACTGGAAAAACTATAATGGCATTTAACAATACCTCATTAGAAGCGCAAGTGACCGTTTTGTTGCATGCGTTCACATCGGTCACATTTTGGCAGTCGTAACATTGAAGAGCGGCTTGATGAAATAGATTGACCATGTAAAAGTGCAGTTCAACAATTGCGCATGTGTAAGTTTATAATTCAATAATATTATATGCACACGATGCTTATTTAAGCAAATAGTTTACTATAATGAAAACATGTAATCATTAAGTCTATAAATTGTCTGGTTTCAAGGTACACGAGTGAATTGAATTTGTGTTGAATGTCTCGAATAAGACTGGACTTGCATAAATAAACAACTGTTATTTTCGTAAAATTTGTCTCTATGTCTCTATGACGGATTTGCCCGAATTTGGGTTGGAAGAAAGATATTAGTCAATAATAATCATTTTAAAACGAACATACAGGCAGAAATTGTAGAACTCATCAATGATTTCGCAACAACGGATTTTTTATAGATATTATTTTTCGCACATAAATGCTCGTCATAGATGCTGCATTTCAGTATAAACACTGCATGATGAATGTTTAATATGTTTATTTAATGAGTAATAGTGCAGAAAACATTTTTGGTCATTGTTAAGAATGAAATGGTCAATATTGCTGTTTGTATTACAGCTGGAAGAAAGCTAATCGTTGATTGCAAAAATGACCTAGAGAACAATTGAGATTTGGCACTGAATGTTGCGAATGTTAATAGAATTATGAAGTTCATAATGTGTTCTGCATCTTTAATTTCACGGAATTAGCCTACAGAAATAGGAAGGGTATAGTTGTTAATTTGAGCATTTGCAATACATCTATATGAACTATTTCACCATTTGTAACGTTAGTGTATAATCGCAAAAGGAAGTTAACTTTATATTTTTCATTGAATAGTTGTAAAGATGTTCAAACCTGAGGTAGGTACAGCATTTTAGTTGACATTAAACATTTACTTTTCGATCGACGGTAAAATTTTAATACTGGGCAACGGATCATGAATATACACAAGTACAGAAAACACACATAGATTTTTCCATTGCAACACGTGATATTTGTTCCGGTCGTTAATGTAATTAATCACTCGGATTTTAATAAATGTGTTACAATGTAATATCTATTTCATGTATTCATCACATACGCAGATACTTAATTAACACATTTTAATTGCATCGCGAACGTAGATTTTTGCAACGACGTTTATGGCATTTATTTGGTTCCTGCTTGTTTAAGAACGTTTGCATTAAAGTTAAATTTATCTCTTGCTATCTTTTGAATTGCACGATTTGCGTAGTTGTACTTTGGGAGTAAAATAAACTTATTTAGTACGCATTCGTGTTTTTGAGCTAATGACATATTGTAGTAAGCAGTATCATTGTGATACACAATAATAAATGGATCTTCACTCTATTAACCTTATGGCGCTGTTTTTATTTGAACACAAACACTTTTCTGTAGTTTAAAATAAAAACATGTTTACTTGCACAAAGGATCTAAACAGCTTATATATAATGCCTCGTTGATTTTAGACGGATTAGGACGACACTGTGCACTTGTTTATTTTCTCAATTCATAGCTAACAACAACAAAAAACGCACAGAAATAATGCAATAAAATGGAGTGAGTGCACATGTTCAATGTGAATAGCTTACTATAGAGTAAAGTCTAATTCAAGAGATTTTTCGAATTTCTCCTTTATATCGGACTAGAACAAATACGAAACCAATATAACTTTGGTTGAAAGCTCATTACATAAATCAGAAACGCTGATGACATGTTACAGCATGAATTTTACAAAGATATTAACAAATATATTTCAACAAATCGTATGGGGGTAAGTTTTGTATTCGAAAGTGTTATACAAATTTGATGCGATATTATTGTATAACTAAAGCAACGACGTCCCTTGCATACAAAAGTGAGAGAGTTTGAACCAAACAATTTGCCGGCTCATTTGAATTTTTCTGCAGTAGTAAAATGGAATTTGTCACAAGCGGTGATCTGTTTTTACAATCATTATGAAACGTGTAAATCAACTGACACACCATGTTTAGAAATAATTAATTATGAGAACATCGATTGAAATATACATATAACAAATGCGGCCGTCTAGCAATTTGGCCCATGATGAGTATACGTACATGTCCATGTTAATATAGCTGCAAGTGCAACCAAGCACATATCTGAAATGAAATTCTCACTATATTGAACTAATTTAAGTGTTAGAAGAATAAAGTGTTATAAATAAGGAATGATTTGGTTTAGTGCAAAATCAAAATATACTCTTTTAATTATGGCAGTTAAGTCATTTAAGTAGATAAATGTAGAGCGTATGCATTCAAAACACGTCTTTCCAGCATTTCTAGAATTAAAATAAAGTATGTTTAAGTATAGAAATTCATGTATTGTTCATATGTCTAAAGGGGACTTGTGAACAACTAGGAAAATGATAATTATGGCTATTAAAATTATATTTAAATGTTTCAAATACACATATATTAATGTTTCAAATATACATTTAATAAAAATTGTTCAAAAGTACAAAATCAGGGTATATTTCCTTTAAACAATCACTCATGTCACAGTTGCTCGTCCCATTTAGTATATAAACATTCAGAGGAATGTTGTTCCATCATCATATGACCACCGTCATGAGGAAAGGGGTATAATACCATATGAGATCAGTGAAGCTCCAGACCAGCCTGCACATTTTTACAGTCTGGTAAGGAGCTACGCTGTCCGGTAGGGATACTGCGAAACCTGTCAAGACCTTATAGCGGATTGGGTAGCTCCTAACGAGATTGCGCGATTACCTGTCACATACGGCATAAATCTCATTTTCGCTTGACGCGGCATATATAAAGCGTTTTTAATTGATATACAAGTTGTAGCAAATTAAGAAAATTAAATATGAAGCTATATCGAAATATAACAGAGGAAACACATATACATATAAATATATAACCATAACACAAACTTATATAAGACTTAAACTCACATGTTTTCATGTTGAACAGGGGTTATCATGAAAGGTTCCGATTTGGACAATTTTATAAAAGCCTCTTTTAAAGTCACATATTCATTATCTGTAGTTTAAATTTTAATTGTATAGTATTGCAAATGTATTCCACATATTCTATAGTGTTCCATAACGTATGTTCCTGAAAGCATGTCTTTAAGTTTCATGCCTTATCGACATGGACTTTAGGCCCAATGTCACGATTTTGCTAATGTTAGGATCTCCTTATCTCAACTATATTATCTTCTTATTAAAGATGCATTCAAGTTTATGGACCCGGTATTGTCTAATTTGGTGATGCGGTTCTGAAAAGATTATAAATGCAAAACGTCTTTACGAAATTATCTGTTTTGGCTTATATTGACTTTTGCTGATTCGATCTGGAATCGCACGCACGCAGGTGTATTAACGCAAACATACCATTTTGCTGTTTAAATAACAACTTTGTAGTGAGAATTGTTTACAATACCTTGATTATATTTCTCATTTTACTGTGTATTACATCCCTATGTCAACATGTAGCTCCTTACTGTGGCGATTGGTGGACACAATGAGGTTACCTTTATCGATTGATAGAAATGATCTAAAAGACCTTGAAGGCAGATTTCTGGTTTGTTTTAGTAACATATCGTCAGATGCAGGTTATTAGTGTTTTCTAGATATATACGCCATATTTAACGTTCAATATCCTGACGATCTTTGAAGTTATATCTGAGACAAGCCCTAATCTGCTATATTTTAAACCGCTGAAATTAAAATATGACCTTGACCTTAGTTATGGTATTTTCCCCAAAACATACCATCACAAATTACACCAAAGAAAATTACGGTCTATTTTCAGCTCAAGATGTTCAAAAATGCGTTTTTAAAGCCTTCACATATATAGAGAATAATAGGTTAGTGTTGATTATAGATCAGGTTTATCATGCGAGGCTTAGAAAACAAAAAGCACGAGCCTTGGCGAGTGCTTTTTCGTTTTCGTGCCGAGCATGACAAACCTGATCTATAATCAACACTAACCTATTATTCTATTTACCCCACTTTTTTATTCAGTGAACATTTTTATTTTAACAAAATAATTTTTCATGAGTGTTTGTCGTACTATGATAATGACTGTAGTGTAACCAAGGTCAGTGTATTACTCCGCGTTCCAAAAATAACCGCTAATCAAATTTTATCACACTTTTACAGCGAAATCGGTTGATTAAAGCCCCGTTTATTAAATTTCATCTATAATCAACGGCAAGGCTATAATCAATGGCACGAAATGACGTCATCAACTGCCGAATCGGGACTACTTTTTCCCACGCACCTCGTCACCTGTATTTGCCAAGTGCATCAATAATAAAAACAATCTCAAATGTTTGTCAATCTTAATGACATTAAAACAAATACAAGTAGAAAAAACGTGTTTGTTGTCATTTACTGTCACTAGACTTCTAGTATTAGGTAAATTTAACACTATGTTGCAAATAGGTTCTGTTGTTGTTGCTCCCCTTTGATGGAGTCAGTTCGAGTTGCTCCCCTTTGACTATAGAACACAATCGTCTGCGAAATTGTAAACCCCTCAAAATGTCTGACGAATTTGACAAAGTCAATTTCTCATTAACTTGGGATGAATTAAATAATGAACATGAGCAACAAGCAACTGAAATGGAATTAACACTAAGCCAGTTCCAGGAACAATATGGGTTTGATCCATCTATTTTGTTCACAAATGAAATTGAATTGACCATTGAGAATGAAACCAGCCCCAGTAGTAACGCACCATCCAGTAGCAATGTCTTCTCCCCAACTTTAGATCTGCATGAGAATAAAGAGTTCTTAGATGTTAACCTCACTGATGTTGGTGATTTCATTGTCCAAAATGAAAATAAAAAGACTGTAGCGAAGAGCTTGTCTGACATTAACAAATTTTAAAGGTTTCTAATGTCAAAAGCTGAATCAAAAGAAATCCACCACATAGAACAAACTCTTCTTGATGAGTATTTGGCCACTTTCCTGTTTTCCCTCAAAAGTGAAATGGCACAGATTTTGAACCAAGCTCCCTCCGTGGCATCATTGCTAGTGTTGACAGGTACCTGAAACGACATCGCTATGGATGTTCAGTTACGACAGGGACTGGGGCCCAATTTGCACTCACAAGGGACACCTACAATGCAAAGAAAAAAGTCTTAAGAAACAGGTAAAATTGAGATGAACGCTTATAACTAAAAGAAATTTGGCAAAAAAAAACATATTCAACAGAAAACGTATCATTTATGACAAATTGGGAAAAAAATCCCATGTGTAGTCTGTATGAAACTAATACCCTGTCGACATAAAGTTGCAATGTGTTTGAAGTTTCAATATGTTCACTTACCAAGACCCTTTGTTAAAATATTGACCTATACTAGTATGTAGTTTTCAACGACGTGTAGCTAAATGAGCAGGACGAATTAATTATCGATCATTGATATCACCACTAGAGTATCACGATACTTGAACAAAATGTCAGTCGCATAGAAAGCTTCTTCCGAAGCGACAAACAAGTGAAATGTATCCGTTATCAATTATGCAATCTTAACCGGAAAGTCTCTATCTTTGTTTGACCACAGAGTTCAAGCACACAACATTTGCATTCATGTGCATTCTTTAAAAAAATCGCCAGTTTCATTAACTTGATGGCTGGTAGCCCTAAAATTGATATAAAACATTATGTTATTTTTATTTTATAAGAATTTATTATCGTATGGTGGATATGATGAAGGTGGTGTTTTCAACGCCTGTCTAATCGCTTATACGAATATAGATTGAATATCAAGATAGTGATTGACGATTTATATACATTAACGCGATACCTTCTTAACAATTAGGCATTTATCAAAGGTCATAGAGCTAGTCAAACAAACACGTAAATAAAATGAACGACGTACATTTTTTATGTACTGCTTGGGAACTGAAATTGACGCGATCACTTATTCAATTTGATGATCATGATCAATTATATACGCGCATCAGTTTATTTATATATATCAATATTTATTAGTTGTTTGTATCCTTCGTCCCAAAACAGTTTTAGCTAGCTGTATAAGTTAATGTTCTTTTTATGGATTTGTAAGGCATTGTCATTTCTCATCAAGTTTTGCTCAACAGGAATTATAGTTGTATTTTCACAATCTTCACTTCACACAAAAAATGAAATCACATTTATAAAATAATATTAGTAAATATTTAAATGGTAACACAATTACCATACCCACCGAGCATTATCCGACGGAAAGTTAAATCACACGCGTACGTTATGCATTCATTTCATGCAATGTGATGATTAAGAACACACTTGAATAAAACGACGCAAATCATTACGTTACACAAGACATAATACAGTTTTATAAATATTTGCTGAGCACACAGCTTTGAAGTTCATGTCTTCGGAAGTTTTATAATCGGGGGACTTACAGACCTCGATCATGTTTATTATTAAGTTTGTTTTCATTTTAATCACATGCACACAGAAAAGGGTTTCATTTTCGTATTCCGACTCATTTGGTTAAGTTTGATGCATTGCTTCTCAGTTTATCTAGAGGTCATCATCGTCTATGCAGTCCTCTGATGTCGTTTTTGCGTTGTTTGTGTCCTTTAGAACGCTGGTGGGATATGCATCAGTGCATGCGTTATTTTGAAGTTATTCTATGAACTACTTTGGTCTTGGCGGATTTGTATCAGTGCACTTGTGAATTTGAAGTTATTTAATGAACTACTTTGGTCTTGGCGGCACATTATTATTGTAATTGGCGTTATTGTCCTCATTAAAACAGTCTCCACTATATGGTGTCCTGTTTACAAACCTTTTGGCTTTCGAAGATGTACCGTAAATCGTCTGATGTAAAGTTTGAATATGCTCTCCCCTTAAAGGGGCCGTCCAACATGTATTGAAGCATGTCATTAAATGCTTTATATTGATAAATTTAAAAAATTGACATAAAAAATCATCAGTAAAAAAACAAGAATACAATTTAAAAAAGGAAAAAAAAGTAACCCTCGACAGGGCTCGAACCACTGATCTCTGGAGTCCTGGAGTAAAAAGTCACCCGCCTAGACCACTCGACCATCCATGCTCATGTTTAGAGCGGATGTATTTTTCACCTATATAATATAATCAATCCTCGTAGTTTGCCAAAATATAACTACAACAACAGAACTTTCCGAATTATTCAATCGTTTTGCGTCGCACGACGCTTTATAATTTTCAGGTTTTCAAATCGCCAAAAGATGCATATAATTGATATTAAATAGCATGGTAAATGGTCAGTATTACTATTTACTCAAAAATATCATAACAAAAGTGATAATGTGCGAGTCCGAAACAACTTTTTTTAATTTTGTCAATTTACCCAAACGTTGGACGGCCCCTTTAACTTGAATTCCTGACACACCTTGGCTATTGATGAAAAGCCGAATCTGATAAGGTTAAATGCCAAGTAAGTTTCTTATCAAAAGAATTGTGTTTATGCATATGGCGCATATTTCATCCATAACTTTAACAAAACGTTTCATCGCGACAATTTTAGTTCATTGACTTCTTAAGATGCCTGATGTATGTGGCATCTTCGTCAACGCCCGCGCATGTAATTAACCGCCCATCTGATGGTGGTTCTTGGAATTCTACAAAACGTTTATGGAATGTCTGTGGAAAACAGCTGAAAAAACCGTTCTCGCCTCTTGCTGACAATACATTTCTTCGACCTGTTGTATTAGTTTACCGTTTTTTAAGTTTCGACGTCTTAATCGAAGCATTCGCTTTCTGTGCGCTTTCTTTTTCCGGCAGTACACTGCGGATATATGCAGGAGGAACATCGTATTTTTTATCAAAATGTGAAGCAATAGTTTGTACCCTACTTGGCTTCGACCGAATACTTTCGCCATACTTGTTAATTTGTTGTTCTGTTCCTTTTAATAGATGGGGCAGAGTTGGATCGATCGATGTATTTGTGGCTTTTCGTTTTTCTTTCCTCTCCAATGTACCGTCTGCGCAGTCCTCACTTGTCTCATGTGCGTTGTGTCTGTCCTTTTGAACGCTGTTCGGGTTTGCATCCGTATGCGTGAAATGTTGTGCTTCTACTTGCTTTGGGCCTGGCGGTACATCATAATTGTCGTTTGCATCATTTTTCTCATCAATACACTGGTCATTATGTGGTCTCCAATCGCCAATTGCTTTCAGAAATCTTTCGACTTGCGCAGGTTTCAGCGCATATGGCTCTTTTTGTAAATCTTTTTGATTCAGGGTTTGAAAATGCTTTCCATTAAACCCGAATTCCTGACACACTTTGGCTAATGTAGTTAAACCGAATCTGTTGAGTTCGAACGCCACTTCGTATGCATTGTATCGAAAGAATTCTGTTTTATCCACGTGAACGATATCATTTTCTTCATAATTGTTACAAAACTCTTCTCGCGCCAAGTTTGGCTCCTTTTCTTGTGTAGGTAACTGATAAAATTCATCATCTTCGTAAAGGTCCGCGCTTTTTTTCCGCTACATATCTATGACCTGGTGAAACGGTTTTACTTCTTGTAAGCTTTTGTGTCTGAATAGAAGCATTTGATATTTGTTTGCTTCCTTTTTCCGATAAGACTGGGCGGATATGTGCATGAGGAACACCGTAATTTTGCTCAGGGTGAGAAGCAATAGTGTGTTTTGTATTTGGCTTCGGTCGAATAGGTTCGCTTCCCTTGGTTATTGGCGATAATTGTTGTTTTGGTGGCCTGTTTATTAGAAGAGTGTTGGTCTTAATTAAAGTGTTTTGCCCTTTTCCTTTCTGATCCGATGTCTCATCAAATAGTTTTAAGAAGTCGTCTGCAACCTCTGCAACGAACCTAAAGCAGTCCGGAAAATTCTGAATCGGTTTCTGCAAAACATTTACTTAAATGTAAATATACTTTATATAGAGTGAAACAGAAAAGAATCCATTAAGTAAATGATATTTATTATTAAGTCAAGAAACAAGTTTTAAGTTCAAAATTATTTTAAAATTCTAATACTTTAAAATTACATTTTAACTCCAACCGTTGTTAGATTTATACTTGTATTTTAAGAGATAGACAATCAATATAATGTATCAGCACCATTAAACATAAACAATATGTAACGGAAACTTACAACTTTTCGCAAGTGATCCTTAGTTACAAGGTCTAAGCGCTCGTTACATGTAGCTGGAAAAATAATTAATTCATAACAAACACTCTCATTAAAAATCTCATTTTTTTAAACCTGATGCTGATAATGAAAATTTATTTGCATTTTCTATGATTAAAAAATAATAATATTATACATAAATTAATAAATTATACATAAATCAAACATAATAAATATTATTTATTATGTTTGATTTATGTATAATTTTGTGCTTAACCATAGACATGTATCCCATATCCTAAAACTCATTGTACATGTACAAGATACATTTTAACGAAATGCTTAGTTTGCTACACATGGTGCAAATTTAAGTCTGCATGTGTTAATTTATATTAAATTAAAGAAACCATTTATAATGGGATAACATCTTTATATAATACATATTAAAATAATGTAACTGTCAAAAGAACAAAACAATGACATACTCATATTAGTCCTTTCTATTTTTCAATATCCTTGATGAAAATTATGTGGGAAATCGAGTCCGACGCTCACACTTATATCCTTGGTTCTCAACATAAGCATGATGGTTTGTTTCCGTCGGACAATAAGCTGCGAATATGATCTTATTTCATGATGAGGATTTATTAGTGTGTTGTTGTATTAACTATTCTTAATTTGCAAACATCGACAATCGCTCACTTAGATTAGCTTAACCCATAAATAACCGATTGATAGTTATATCTGGCGGTTTTCTAATAAGATTATTTCAATACCAATTGAACGTCACATAAACATGACTTTTTGACGATGCGAACAGCATCGTCCAAGGTATCATAAACCATCAACAAAAAATCATAATGGCGACCTATGTAAAAGACCGAGCAAGTCCGATTGAGATAACTCGATTTTTCAGTTACTTCCCTTTTGCATTCGCCACCACGTAGGAGATTGCTCGTCATTGATAACATTCTCCTAGCAGAGTTGTCGTTCGTGTTTCAACATTCATCAATGGCCGCCACCATGAGAGCCTCGATTCAAAACTTTCTAACTGCATAAATTGGTTTGTTTCGCTATTTAGAGGCTGTCATTTAGGATATATGAATTATTTATTCACTAAATCTCCGCTTATGACAACAATAGTTGGAATTCGAAGGATATATACTCGATGTGAATGAAGAACTTTCTGGATCGTAACAGCTTGACATGGCAAAACTGGCATACTGGTATTTTTAGTTATCAATATAAGTCACATTTCGTCGGGGATTTGCAGATCACCAAGCTGTCCTGAAATTCAACATTGATTTCAAACTCTTTACTGGTTTGTATACTCGTTCTTAGTGTTAGTACTTTTTATCATTTTAAAGTTTAATGAACTGTGTCACAGTAAAAGAGACATTAAGGCGATTGTGGCCAGTTTGGATCTAGATCAGCCTGCAGTCGCTTGAAAGCTGTTTGCTTAAAAGCGTTTTTCTGACAATAACAAATAATTTAATTGGAGACTGATTTGACTGCGCTTTTCCTGTGACCTGGCTCAAATAATAGAATTGTCATTAATCAAATTATTTATTTCGAACATTAATCAATTGTTTTTCTTGCCCCTCGGGATCAATGACTCCAGCACTTTCCTGTTGAGAATTGAATACTGCTAAAGGCGATGCTAGGGGGCGTGAGAGATGTTGCACCTTCCAGTATCGCTCGATTGTTCATTGTCGGCTCGGGTACTACGTACATGTACCCCGGGTACTCTTAAGTATACTTACATGTATCCCGGGTACGGTAAATACACTAAAATGTACCCGGGAAATTTAACCCTAAATCAGTCGTTGTCGGCTATTTTTTTGTAATAATTATATATACACATCAGGGCTTAACACTAACTTTTTTTCAACTAGCCCGTTCGGGCTTTTACATGCAGAACCTACTAGCCCTCAACAATCTTTCATGTGGAGAAATTTTCTTTTTTTTTTAATTCCTCATACTTTCTCTTACTTTCTATCTTCCCTTTTCTTTTCGTATCCGAGGAACCCCCATCCCCACCCGTAAAGCCAAACTTAAACAACGACATGAACGTTAAAACTTTTTTTACATAGATTGCCGGATTACCGTCTTACAAGAAATGGTAAGTGAATCTTAGCAAAATAACGTGTTACGGTAGTTGTAACAATTGTACAGGGTTAACTCTCTACTAAAAGCCGGGATCGACCATTAATATTAGTTTTGCTAATTGAAAATATTGTCAAAACACTTCTTATCTAAATAAAGTCTCTATCTTCCTCTAAATGGATTTATTAATCGTCTAAAGGATGGAATAACTTTTCCATAATGACAACAAATTAAAATTATTTAAAATTGATAAATAACTATTAATTTTATAGTTACTTTGTGTTAATGTCGAGTTTTATACCTTCATCATTCCGGACGATCCTGGGCGATCCCGGCTTTTAGTTTCAAACGTATTTTCATTGAGAAAACACGTCACCTCGAGGAAACCAATCAAAAACCGTGTCTAGCGGCATTCCGTTTAAAAATAGGTACTGACGTGTTTTACCAGGAAAACCGCCGGGGATTTTCTGAATTGTCGGCCTCTTTTTTGATTGCAATCAGGGGGTTCCGAATCTATTTCGAGATACGATCCGTTTGTTGTCTCCGAACTCACTCTGGGATTTAATTGTCATCTGATCGTACTGTATTAAGATTTTTGTATCTTTGAAAAGCTTATTTAAAACGCAGTTTATTGATATAGAACATATAATCCCGCCCAAAATACACACGACCGGTCGGGCATGTTCCTGGGACATTGGCTAGCCCGGACCAAGGTACAGGCAGTGAATGTCGTTCGGACGTGCCTTAGTGTTAAGCCCTGCACATTTATGTCAATTTTCTGTAGAATGGCCTCTATATTATCGGAACACATACTCAAAAAACATGTTGATGCAGTGTTTTTTGAAGAGGAGTGTGTTTAAGATAATCGGTTGCGCGTTTTACGACATCGGATTTTGGGCGCGAATACAACTCGGGTACAGTCTAATATGGACCGAGTACAATTACGTTTATTTACCGTACCTGGTGTACATGTAAGTATACTTAGAGTACCCAGGGTACATGTAAGTATACTTAAGAGTACCCGGGGTACACATAAGTAGTACCAGAGCCGACAATGACCAATCGAGCTCCATTATCCCTCATGAACCGACTCAAAAAACCGAGTCGGCAATATTTGACTTAATTTTTGGTTTGGTTGCTCTCGAGGGATCGAAAATTTCAGAATCTTCCTAAAAGCCCTACAGGTTTGATCCCCAGAAGCGACATTGAAAACTAGCATACTTTGTTATCTAAAATGCTGCTAAACCTGATATACAATGATAATGTGAATTTTCTCTCACATGATGTTCATCAGTCATATTATATAAAAACTTACAGCAGTAGTAAACAACTTGACAATAATTAATGAACGCATCTTTCATTTGTCTTTGACACTTTGATTTTGACATGGCCTAGATTTAATGGACTTTACCAGCACTCTTGTAACAGAGCTAAAGTTTAAATGTACCATTGAAGATCACCTAAATCCAGCTTTGCTATTATAGACGTGTGGAAAGTTTTAAGGATGTGACAAGTAAGCAAAAATTGGTCATTACCCAGAGGCCACAACTGATCTATGACTGTATTCAAACAAGAAAAATCAGTGCCTGATTTAGATTTCCTAAGTTAGGTCAATAAAAACTAATTTCATAAGCCTGGTAACAGTTTAACGGTAATGCTACCAATGTGTCACACCAGGGCCTTGAATTTTAAATCTAGGACATGCATGGTCATTTCTTCATGAAATCAGGACACAAAATTGTATTTTAAGTCCTTAATTGACCTGGCTATAGTTCTCAGATTATTATAAGCTCAATCAGTATATTTATATCATTATTTATGCTTTGTGTATTGTAAGCATATACACAATCATGCAGTTACATGATAGCAATAAATAATATCAAAGTTACCCATACTATAAAGGTCATTGACAAAGCCTATGGTCAAAATGTGAACAAATTGAGTGTAATCGCATTCTCGTGCCAGCAAAAACAACACGTTGACAGGTTGTCATTTTTGACAGTTCTACTTTCACTTTAATTTTGTGATATCAAACTATTAACAATTATGTGGCTGAGAAAAATATCGCCATTGCTTTTTATGCCCCCGTTAGGGTGGCCTATATCAGTTGAACTGTCAGTCAGTCAGTCAGTGTGTCAGTCTGTCCGTCCGTCCGAAAACTTAAATGGCCATCACTTTTTTAATATTGAACATAGCAACTTGATATTTGGCATACATGTGCATCTCATGGAGCTGCACATTTTCAGTTGTGAAAGGTGAAGATGAAGGTCATCCTTTAAGGTCAAATGTCAAATATAATGCGTCTGTCTGTCTGTCCCAAAACTTTAACATTTGCCATAACTTTTTCAATATTGGCGTGCATGCGTATCTCATAGAGCTGCACATATTGATTGGTGAAAGGTCAAGGTCATCCTTCAAGGTCAAGGTCAAAGGTCAAATTTGCAAAATTGAAGATAGCAACTCCATATTCGGCATGCATGTGTATGTCATGGAGCTGCACATTTTGAGTGGTGAAAGATCAAGGTCATCCTTCAAGGTCAAAGGTAAAATATATGGCTTCAAAGCTGCGCAGCAGGGGGCATTGTGTTTCACAAACACAGCTCTTGTTTGATATATTTTCTGCACATTTCTTAAAAAAAAACTTACATCAATACACGATTTTCTTCGTTAATTCAATCATTCCTGACAGACTTGTGTACATATTTCGCTTACATTTTGACGCGCGTAGGTAGGACCGCATTACCGCTTCCGAAATGTGTATTAATACTATTGCCTTCGAGGAACTTATCTGATGTTTGACGGAAAGGGCCGAAAATGTGCAAGTGTGGGTCAAGTTCCCCACAGGTACTACTTTCCCGTTTCCCCAATTTTTTTTCCGTACCTAAATTTTTTCGTACCCAATTTTTTTTCGTACCCAATTTTTTTTTCATCCCCAATTGTTTGTTCTTACCCAAATTTTTTTCGCTCCCAATTTTTTTATTCCTAAATATTTTTTCGTACCCAAATTTGTTTTCATACCCAATTTTTTTCCGCAAAATTTTTGTACCAATTTTTTTTTTCGTATCAACATACACAATTGTGATGATTGTGGTGATGTAGATAAACTTAACTTGATGCTTTTATATCCATCCTCTCAAAAGCATCGTCACACCAGTACTGTCAGTACTTTGATTGAATATAGAGACAGACACGACCAACCAGTCTTGTGTGCAAATATTCTGATAAGGCAATGGTTATAGATAAGAATTTATGAAACGAATGGTTTTAAAGATATATTCATTTTTTTAACGCGCCACGTCATGCGTAAATTTGTCACATGTCATATGCGGCCAGCGTTGTGTTAAGTCACGCGTTGTTTCGTGGCCTCATTAGCTGACTAAGTATGTCCTGTCGAATTCACAGGATGGTCTGCAGCTACGCCTCCCGCATATTTCTTAAACCAATTTTAGCAGGACGCGGCTCAAATAGTGTTTTATAAATATTTACAGCGTTTCAGATTTCTTCCGTTCTTTTATTTTCAAGGGATGACTTCTGGTTAGGCATCAATTAACTGCAATTGTATTATAAATCTGTGTGTAACACATTTTATAGACCAAACGCTTTGCATTAACTGTTCAAAAACGGCACGTACACAGTTTATGTCATCAGATACACAACGATTTAATCTAATACTATGAAAAAAGCATAACAATAAGTATAGCATTACACTCACTGACCATTCAACGATATATTTGAGTATTTTATACAAGGACCAGTCATGGATTTTACACAGAAGATATCATCTCGTACACTTTTTAGTTGAAAACCTTAGTATAGAGATAAATGATCAGATTTCACTATGATCACATGAGCCGTGTGCGCTTAATATGTTTTGGCAATGGAGGATTTCTTAACCACGTCAATATTTTGTTCCCTTTATGTTTAATATACCGCATAAAACATAGGTAAACATATGTATTTTTTAATGATTATATCTTGTTTCCATATTTAAAAGTGTCCCCTTCCGCTTTATCAAGTTTGCTTGGTCGCTTTGTTGCTGTGACTATATTTGTTCAGGTCATGTATACACATCAAGAAACTGTCTGCGTCATTATGAGTGTGTGTTTGTTCTATTTTTACATGTGCTATTATAATATTGCACATTTTCCTCCCACGTTTTCGTTGCACATAGGAACGCAAACTTTTTGCATAGGTTCTTGATTTATATAATTTTAAATTAAATAGTTGGTATATTCCATACTACATGATTTTCACAAGCCAACTGGTGATTTATAATTGCTCTTAAATAAATAAATAATCGCAAACATATGAACATAATCGCAAACATCTGCACAAAGTAGTGGGCCTGTGTATCCATTATTTTTCGTATTCGAATTACTATCTTTAAATGTATAGTTATGTTCTGTAATACAAGTATTGGATACGAACAAGAATATCTTTCTTGATAGAGTTTTGTGGAGTTAGATTGTTTCAACAATACTTCTTATTGAATGGGTTGTTTAGAATGGCATGCTACGCGACCATAACGACATTTATCCGGTCGTCTTCTTAGTAATACATTTAAATAGTATAAGCAACATCCTAATTATTGAGCCTGAAGATTGATAACTGCTTTCTTTTTTAAAGTGCGAGAAATTTACTGTCTGATGAAAACCAATTTGCAATTCGAAACTTTATACACATACGTTGCATACAATCCTGCCACATTTGGGATGTTCGATTGGTGTTGGTATCAACTTAATTTTACTATTAGAACATATAATTACTTGCCACGAAGTTTCAAGACGCTCACTATTCTTTAATTTAAATATGGACTTGGATATTTTCAGACTAATACATACTGTAATCACAACACAATTTTGGCCTATAGAGATGGGGTTCAAATCTTACAAAGTCCGCACAACCGCATATAGCGTATTATAATTACGATTAATTAACGGACGTAGATATCACCACTGGAGAATCAATATCCGTAAACATGATAGTAATCTTCTGGCCAAGCTCTTTCTGAAACGACTTAGACGTTGAATAGATCCTTATTCATTTAAACAATACTAAACGGAAAGTCTCTAGTTTATATATATTTCCACTTGACCACCGTTCTGTATTAAGATGTCTTCATCGAATTTTAGCATACACATTTGTATTCACTAGCACTCCTTTAAACATCCCCTTACATTAGCGACATTTTCATTAACCTTTAAAGTAATCAACAGTCTGTTTATGATATAATTATATTTATGATCGGTTAATCGATGTTTTGTAGGCGATATTTGCAATTGTATCTTATAAATAAACGTATATGATATGAGCTTGAACAATAAAAATTGAAGACAACCATAATTTAACGCTCAAATAACTTATCCAAGGTAAACGAAAAACAACAACAATAGACCATAATAAATAACAGACATGATTTTTTATGTACAGCATTGAAGACTTGGTAGAAACGAATTGAATTTCTTATTTATGATGATGATCAATTACATTCGCGAAAAAGTTAGTTCCAACACAAATCTTTAAAAATTGTGTAAACCCGTCGAACGCGTTGCAGCCACATGGGGAATCCTGTTTTTTTTTATATATGCTATAATAGAACTATTATCTATTATAGCATATATACACAAAAATAATAATAAAATACGTGATTCCCTCCTGTGGTTGCAGCCAGGTCAATAATTAAAGGTTAACGCATTTTTGTATCATATAAGGTAATAAGAAAACATTACCCCCTCTCCCACGTAATTACTCTTGGTGTCCGAAAATTTAGATACGAAAAATATTTTTAAAAAATACAAGTGAATGAAAATTAGGAGACACTAAATAAATTATCTTTGTTTATTCATCATTATATTGAAATTAAAGCAATAAATAAATATGCAATTATTTTATTGTTTTTTTTCTCTTCTTTTTCTGCTATGAAATAAATACAACTTTACGTCTTGGCTACCTATTACCTCAAATGATATAACACGAGAGAAAAAAACAACATACTGCTTCCTTAATATGATATTATTTCAAATGATATTAGGTAAAAACATTGTTTATTACCGGTATATCTTTTAGCCAAATTACGCAATTTTTCTGGTTTATTCCCTTCAGACATTCATCTGCCTTGTTTTATGACCTTAATCCGGTCGTAGAAACGCATACTCGAAGTGACATAAAATAAGCAAAAACGGAAGAAATGTGGTAAAGCAGCGCTGTAAAATATAATGTCCCGAAAATTTTGAGTAATTTAACTTGGACAAAACCCCGTATGTCCGAATATTTAGAGTCACGAAAAATAATTATCTAGACTAAACTAAAATGGTGGTGTCCGAAAATTTAGAGTGTTCGAAAACTTAGAGTAATTACGGTATATACATATTTATTTTCCGTATATTATGAAATTGTTGCGTTAATGTTCAAAGTTGACTACGGCAAAATGCTCATTGACAAATAAGCTAATGAGTGGAAATGAAATAATGAAATATTCACTTTGTTTTTTATATTATCATTTACAATTTGCTTCAAAAATGTCATGTATTCACATGTAAGAAATACTATTACACAGTCAACAAAAAGCATAACTTGCTATTGCAATTTCTAAAACAACCAAGCTTAATCCGAACAGTGTTTTAATTTCCACACGTACGTTATGCCTTTATTCTAATTCAAAAAATATCATTACACGCAAGTACATGTTAAAAAAGACAACAGTTGAAATGACCCACTTAATACATGTTATAAAAATATACACGTTTAAACGTTTGATCCAAATTTGGTGAGCCTACATGGTGAGTCTACAGTGGTTTGTTTTCCTGTCTCTTTAGGAGTTTAATAAATCTTGAGATATAAAACCCGTTCATACGGAATGGAATCTTTTTGAGATCATCAGCAGTTATATTTATAAAGTATTCTCCGTCAAAGCAATTTTCCTCGCAGACCTCAGCCATTTCGCTTAGACCGTTTTCATTGAAATATGAAATCACTTCGCTAGTGGACATATTGAAACGGCTTCATTTGTGTGCTTCGCATCATTTTGTTTTGTAAGATGCATTGCTTCCCAGTTTATGTAAAGATCTTCGATATCATCTCTGCAGTTTTCAGGTGTAATAGTTACTTTGTTTCTTTCCTTTCCAATACACGTCTTATTTTTGAGATCTACTAGGAATTGCCTTTCTCCTGGCGGTATGTCATAATTCCCATCATCATCATTTTTATCAATACAATTGCCACTGTGTTGTGTGCAACCATAAATAAGTTTCACAAACTGTTTTACTTGTGCAGGTTTAAGCGAATACGGCGCTTTTCGTAAATCGTCTGTAGTTAAAGTTTGAAAATGCTTACCATCAAACCCGAATTTTTGACAAACCTTGGCTAATGTTGCAAAGCCAAATTTGTTGAGGTAAAATGCCAGTTCGTAAGAATTGTATAGAAAGAATTCCGTTTCATTGACAAGGGTGATGTTCTGTACCGCAGTATTAGTACAACACGCTTCTGGCACTATTTTCACTTCCTTTACAGTTCGGGGTACCTGATAAAGGTCTTCGTCGTCTTCCTTGTCTAAACTATGGACTGCTCTGATATCCGATGGTGGCACGTCATACATAGCATTCGAGGGATCTTGGCAATCTGGAAATCTGCTATAGAATGTTTGTTTAGAATGTCCGTTACATGGTTTTCTGGTAACCCGTTGATGATATATTGTAGAGCTACGCTCAGCTGCGTTTGTTTGACTTCGTGTTATCTTCGGCGTCTCAATGGAACTATTCGATTCGTTCGAGTTCCCACTTTCAGACAGGTAACTGCGGATATGTGCAGGAGGGACGTCGTAAGTTCGCTCAGGACGTGAGGCAACAGTTGGTCTCTTATTTGGCACTGGTCGAATGCTTTTGATGTTGATGTAATCTGGCGATAAACTTTTTGTTGGTCCGCATATCGGCTTATTGTCTATTTCTGTTAAATCATTTGGGATGTTCTCATAATCAAAATGCACATTAACAAAATCACCAGATTGATAGTCCCTATCTTTAAACATACAGGCGTAATCTTCCTCGTTATTTGGCTTTGTATAAACCCCGTCCATTTTCAGATATTGGTTTGAATTGCAAGGCATAGGTGCACTTACAGTATGATGTGCATTTAACGTAAGAATTTGATCGGACATGCCTTTGTTAAGACGCAGATTACTTTTATGAGTATCACCACAGCGGTCCATTACATTTGACTTCGCTTGTGCACTATATCTCGCGTTGATTGGAGGTTTCATCTTAACGCTTTTCTCTACTGCCAATGGTTCTTCCTCGTCAAAGTTAAAGACTGTCGATGATTTTTCTACAATTGACGCAGACATTGTTGCGGATACTTTGATCTCATTTTCGTCAGAACAATCTTCCTCCGGAATGTAACTTAAGAACGATTCTTCCTTCGGTAAACTACTGCCTGCGGTCCACCTGAAGTTTTTCTTAAAATTTCCAGACAGTCTGTCTCGTAACCCAGGACGAGTAGCATAGATCAGTGTCTTTGAGTCTGGTCGTTTTTCTTTCTTCCACGATGTATCGTCAAAGATTTTATGAAATTCCTCGTGGACTTTGTCAAAGCCGGCTTTCGAACGCTCAGCTACATATCTCAAGTAGTCCGGAAAATTCTGAATCGGTCTCTGTAATGATGTATTCAACAGAATGTAAATGATCTCAAGGAGGCAATTTTAAGTAATTAAAATAACGAATCATATAAATATATATAAATAGCATATACTTGTATTTATTTTTAATTGACGTCAAGGTCCAGCCATTTAAATTAAAGAATTAAAATAAGTTTCGATTACACAATTACTTTAATAGTGTAACCTAAATTTATGTTTGAAAAATACACAATCAATGACATGTTTCATATATAAAATAATAACGAATCCCTAAACCAGAAACTTACATCTTTTGGCCTGAAATCCTTATTAACACTGTCAGGGCGCCCGTAAATAGAACCTGGAAAAATATTTTTTATTTGCATAACCAATGTCTAAAACATACATTCAAATCAAATGTATTATCCCATGCAAATTATGAAAATAAATTTTCCTTTGAATTTGCCATGGATAAAACAGTAGATGAAATTACCATGGATGAAACAGTAGATGAGTAGATAATTATAACAAATGTATATTGTTTGCGTTGTTTCGATATAAAACATGTATACATCGTTTTAACTCCCACACAACACGGGACATTGATTGGAAGTTGTCAATGTATGTTTTAATAAAATACATTTTGTTCTCCAATTCATACTGGGTACAATCACTTAAAAAATATACCAAACTACTTGTATAATTATAAAATATAGAGACCATTAAATATTATTAAGCATACAATTACAGGCAGACTAAACTACTGGATGTGTAAATCATATCATTTCAAAAGTACAGAATAAGAAAATGAGGCTTACTCATTGTAAATCTTTTTTTCTTAAAAAATCCTTGATACGATTTATTTTGCTAATTAAACTCGACGTAAATATAGTTACTTATATACCCATGGTTATTAAAATAAGCGTGATGGTGAGTTTCCGTTCGCCAATTAGCTCCGGAAGTAGATGATATGATGATGAGTATATATCGGTGTTTTTGTTGTATTAATCATCCTGTATTTTCTAACACCGAAAATCGATGAGTAGGTTATGGCTGATCATTGACTAATCAATACATATTCACGTCTGATGGTCGTGCATTATGATTCTATAATTACAACTTCTGTCACATTCATATGAATGCTGCATTCTGAATGGATAATTTGTTCACGTGACCGGGTTTTCATTTTCCGATGAACCCACTTCGTAGGTAAATTTAAACATGAATATTCATGGCGCTACTTTCTTGTCATAAACAAGCAGCCTAAATGACGTTATGTTTTGCGCGATATTTAAATGGCGTTGCTTTTTATTGGTCAATAGCGTTAATGCAAATTAGGCGTAATTTTCCCGACAGTTCAAACACCGATGAAATGGAGAAAAATGCTATTCAATTCTTAAATAAATAGCTATACAAAATGTATGGTTGGTTATCCAGACAACTAACTGATAACGCACCTTCGCAGCCAGACAGGGCTTATAAGCTTAATTTTCAAATTTGATGACCATGAATTTTTACTTCCAATGGCAAATTTATAGTAATGTCATGGAAGTTGTATGATGCATAGACCCGAGCACAGTTTAGGATTACTTTTTTTTTTCTTTAATTTTATTCTTATTTTAATGAAGCTTTTTAGATACAATGTTTACATTTTTCAATATAAAGCATTTAATGACACATTTCAATACATGCCAAAATCGGTGAAAAGGCCCCTTTAAACAGATGGCTTTATTATACAAATAACTTTTCATATAAAAATTGCTGTAAATTCGCATTGAAAAGACAAATGATTGGTTCGAGAGATGATTAATTTTTTATACAATATCACTATATGCATAATAAAAATATTTCATCATAAACAAAGGGAATTCAACGACTTCGACATTCGTCAAATGCATTTATATTCATGGGTCATTCATGGAGTTTGTATTGAAAATGTTACAACAATCCTGGAGTGTCATTGGTAGGAACCCTATGTGTAAACGTACATTATCAGCGTTTATAACGATCACGTGACCTGTTCGTACGTCATATGGTTTGGCTAATGAGTATTTAACAAACTAATCAACATGCCTCCATATTCTTTATTCTACGGATACAGATACTTATACTGTCTTTGATCATTATCATATTTTTCTTTAATATTAACTAATGTTCTCCTACTATATGCTACATTTTGTACGTCGCCTGTTACTGATTCTTAATTGTATCATGTTATGTGCACACTGCAATAGATTGGCGATATTGTCTGCCTCATTATTGGCGTCGCACTGACGTGCGGTGACTAGTATGTAATACGTTTTTTTCGCTTATGGGAGGAGAAGTTATTTTACGGTTCAATTTATATATTTTTGTTGTCAGAATATCTTGCATAGTGGTGATTTTTTGTGTGTACATTAGTGTAAATAAGTACTGCATTTGTGTCTATTACATTTACTACAACAGTTATTGCCAATAATGCAAAGCTAATTGTTTTAATTAATAACTGATCACATGGACTGGGCAATAATAAAAGATTATAGGGACTGGGCAAATACGCGAACCGGTGAACCTTTCTGGTTTTGTATATAAACAAAACTTCTTTGTTCCACTATCCTAGCAACCACCTAGTTACTAATAAAGGCGCTATAGAGCGCGAAGCGCGACACGTATTATTAATTGTAATAATGAGTCTGGATAATGGAAGCAGCCGCTTATCAATGAGGAGCACCATCACAGCACCCCAGTCTCATTACTACCAAGTCCTACAGGTTTTTTTAAGGACCACATATACAAGGCCGCAGGCCTGACACGTATCTTGCCAGTGGTATGGACCCTTTGGTATGGACCTTTAACCCCGCACACTATCCAGCGTTTACACTTCCGGGTTTACATTTAAACCAACTATTAATAGCTTATTGATATCTTAGTTAGAAGGTGATTTTTCAAGCGGTTCCATAGTGTAGTGGTTACACGCTCGCTTCACATGTGAGAGGCTCAAGGTTTGAGCCCCAGTAGAATCAAATTATTTTATTTGTGTTGAATGTTAACTTTTTGCTTAGATGTAGACATTTTAGTTTAAATAAATATGCTGCTTTCTTGTAACCATTTTTTGTTTTTATAATGCCCATGATATATGTATGTGAGAGGGTTGGAGGGGGGGGGGGGGTTCGTAAACACATTAAAACTTTTACAGTGTTTTCATATCAATGAGTACTCAACCCCTATCGTAAATGAGCAACGTAAGAATAAGTTCAGAATCATCTCCCCTTGAAGTTGAGAAAATTATGAAATTACGCTTACAAGATGAAGCAGATTTTTTTAAACCTACACAGTTCTGTTCCATTCCAAAACTGCACACGGATGCCAGTAAAAAAAGGAAACCAATGTAAATAAAATGAACTATGAAATATTTGGGATTTACAACACAAAACCATAGATAATGGTTATTTGGGGGTTTTAACACACCATCATAAATAATGGTTATTTGGGGGTTATAACACAAAATCATAGATAATGGTTATACCAGTTTCTTTTTCTATTTTGTTTAAAATAATCGGCCGATATATTAATATTTACAGTAGAAAAAATCGTTCCATGTAATTTCATTGAGTGCCTTTTACACTGAAATTCCCGACGCCCTTTGATGCTTTGCATTAATACTTATCTTGTTTGTATGTGTGTTTTGTTGTGCCATGTGGTTATCAGACTATTAATCACAAATCCCCACGTTGACATTGTCATTTAAAAAACGTTTCAAAAAAAAAACGTTGATTGTTTTAAACAGTGTGATAGCCTATAGCAATTTAATAAAGGAAATTAAAACCCATGTTGAAAGGCACTCCGAAACTCGTACTTTGCCGAAAAGCACAATTACACATTTTCAGCATACCATTGGAAATTAAAACTAAGTTGAAAGGCAATCCAGAAATCACAAATACACGTTTACCTTATAGGTCAAGCATCGTTTGGTTATACAAAGCAAATCTAACATTGAAATTAATTATTAAAAGCTTCAGTTTTTTATTTTGGTTACTCCATTAAACAGTTTCTGGTTTCACTCTGAAAACATGTGGTGGAACATAAGCAAACGATATTATTATGTATGTATGTTGAACTATATAAAATGTCCCAAAGATCGTTCCCTTAGGAGTCTGTGCTCTGAGTACAGTCTAAAGTAAGTCAAAAAATGCTCACGCTATAAAAATTAGATGTTCGAGGTCTAAAATTAGTCAACGCAATCCTTCTATACGTTCCACTATAGAAAATACCAGTTGTGTATTATTTTATGAAGCGAATATATGTACATATTTTCATTAATAGGTTTACAATATTTTTATGTCCTCCACCACTATAGTGGGGACATTTTGTTTTTGTCCTGTCTGTTGGTTGGTTGGTTTGTGTGTTTGTTTGTTCCAACTTTAACATTTTGCCATAACTTTTGCAATATTGAAGATAGCAATTTCATATTTTGCATGCATGTGTATCTCATAAAGCTGCACATTTTGAGTGATGAAAGGTCAAGGTCAAGGTCATCCTTCAGGGTTTAAGGTCAAACATATAGCTTTAAAGCAGCGCAGACGGGGACATATTGTTTCTAACAAACACATATCTTGTTATGTATTAAATACCTGTCGCCGTGGCCTAGTGGATAAGGCGTCCGCCTCGGAATCGGGAAGTCGAAGGTTCAAGTACCATTGGGAGCGTTTGTCGAAGGATGGATGTTTGTCATGGGACTTGTTCTGATATGGCCGTTTCGTGAGCCGCGAGCTAGTTAAAAATGAATGATAACCGACTTTTTTTTCGCTTGGCGCCTGGCATAGTGATAGGAGTTGGGAGGTACATGTCTCATAAGCCAAAATTGGCTGGCCTTTCTAAAGGGGTGACAATATAAAAAGACCTTTCACATTTTGTTTGATTAACTTTTATCGCTATCAAGGAATGCTTGCAAATTGTATTTAAACTGCGGTGGTGCATCTAAAACCAGTAAAAGCTACATAAAAAAGAACGCCATGTAAACATATACAATAATGATCAAATACCAAATGTTTTCCGTGGAGTTCCACGTTTAACAAAAGCTATAAAACTAGTGTCGTATTTTCGACAATCACTTAACAATCACGTAAGAAAAGAAACAATCGTTGACAATTAACTGTTATTAACGCAGCTGTTGATTATTTTTCGGATGACGTTTAAACTATAATAAAACAGACTAGATGAGTGCATGCATCATGATTTGTCATTTTTGATCGCACAGTTATTGAGTAATGTCCGAGCGAATATACAAGCTAGCTGTCGGTAGCTGCATAGAAACGTGGGCAAAATGCAAATTCATCGCCGCGATCCGTTAACGTCACATAACGACATTTCAGCTGGGTCGTTTCTGTGGGCAATGGTTTCATTGGGTCATAGTATAAGTTCTGTGCTGATGTGTTGATTGTAATTCGTCATATTAAGTAACGAAATTCAACAATATTTTCATATGATACAGTAGATTGCTTTAGCTGGATATGATTATTACTAAATAAGTCGACAAAACGTAGTTTTCGTAATTTTCGTGGATATTATTTGTTCTTTTCAAAGTGTTAACGAAGATCATCATTTATGGCTAAGAATAAGTGATATTTTATTAACGACAATAATAAACCGTGCAATTTCAAAAGGATTTTCGTATGCGACCATGTGGCTTTAACGTATCGGATTTACCACTTAACTAAAAACGTAAGGGAATATACATAGTATTTTTGGGTTCTTTTATAATTTATATCATTATTATCATTATTGATAGTAATATAATTATTATAGAAGAAGTCGTAGAAGTAGTAGTAGTAGTAGTAGTAGTAGTAGTAGTAGGAGTAGTAGTAGTAGTAGTAGTAGTAGTAGTAGTAGTAGTAGTAGTAGTAGTAGTAGTAGAAGTAGTACGAAGTAGTAGTAGTAGTAGTAGTAGTAGTAGTCGGTAGTATAGAAGTAGTAGTAGTAGTAGTAGTAGTAGTATAGTAGTAGTAGTAGTAGTAGTAGTAGTAGTAGTAGATTAGTAGTAGAAGCAGAAGTAGTAGTAGTAGTTGTAGTACCAGCAGCAGTAGTAGTAGTAGTAGAAGTAGCAATAGTAGTAGTAGTAGTAGTAGTAGTAGTAGTAGTAGTAGTAGTAGTAGTAGTAGTAGTAGTAGTCGTAGTAGTAGTAGTAGTAGTAGTAGTCGTAGTAGTAGTA